>NC_092413.1:163234600-163432100 GCF_040894005.1 Engystomops pustulosus | reverse complement strand
GCATGGTCCTCAATGTTTATATTTGAATAAAGAATGTCTTTCCTTGGAGGAGGTATTCATTGGAGAAGGAGCTGTGCAAGAAATACTATAGCAAAGATATGAAGAAATGTAACTACAGATTTCAACCGTTTCTGCAAACTGTATCTGGTAGAAGTAAATATACAAATGAACAGTTCCAGGAAGCCACAAAGAATACATGATTCCCCAGAAATAGTCCAAACCTGGATGGTTCTCATCTCTCATCTTCCATGAAGTCTGGATATTCCCTTTAAATAGTGCAGAAGAGTCATATAATAAAGCATGGTCTCAAAATCCAGACAATGACCAAAGGCTGGAGGGTCAAAGGGAAATAATGACAAATAGGTCCCCAGCCTGTAGTGTGTAGCAGTAGTGATTTATGGAGAATATCAGTTTACATCATATTCATTAATAGAGTGATATAAATAAATTATGGATTTGGGAAAGGTTTACATATCGAGTTGTCTGTATTGCATAGTTTAACGTAGTAATATACTACGGAGAAAAGTTATGAGAACCCTTGCAACTATTACAAAAGTTTGAGCACATGTGGTAATATAATCCTAGTCTTACATATGAAACTATAGAAACCTACAAAATGCTTTCCAGGAGCTATATTATTTTTATTTTTCTGTTAACATCACTGTATAAAGAGTAGTTTTTTTGCTTTATTTTCCAATGGTACAATTTTGGAATACATTTTTTGTTTATACAATTGTTTGTAAAAACAAAAGTACTCAATTTTTTTTTTACTTTAAGGGTTTATTGACAAAGCCATATTTTTACAGATAGCATACTGAGCCTTTTATTTTCTATGTGTTTTTTCACATCAGTTGTAAAAATATTTAAACCTGTCCCATTTTATTTTTCATTTTTGCAGATCGCAGATGACAATGGAACGCTTTTGTTCCACAAACAAAA
Source organism: Engystomops pustulosus (assembly GCF_040894005.1). Taxonomy (NCBI): domain Eukaryota; kingdom Metazoa; phylum Chordata; class Amphibia; order Anura; family Leptodactylidae; genus Engystomops; species Engystomops pustulosus. The sequence goes on along the minus strand of NC_092413.1, from coordinate 163,431,161 downwards.
CTGACATACAGTTTTTTCCCCACTGATGATACTGGAGAACAAGATGTTACTTCTTCTAACTATTGTTAAATCATCAATAATTGTTTGCATAAGTTAAAATAAAGGAACAACAGATGCCATATAGATGTCAAAACAATGGATTTTGAAAAAAATCACTTTTTAAAGGATGAGCAGTGGACACTCCTGTGTGAATAATTTCTTAGGTGTAGCAGACATGGGGACTATCGTTAAAAAAAACACTGTGGCCACAGCAAACCATTGCTTAAATAATTGCATTGGAGGGAACCTATGGGAATATCAGAGGGCATTTTTGGCAGTGATTTAATGTAAAAGGTAGATTCCGTTTAATTTGCCCTGCTGCACCAAGAAATATAGTAGAAAAAAGGAGGCCATGAATAAGGGCACAGAATATGTTTACGTTGCCTGAAACGCGTCAGCTATTGTGGATGGCCATGGAGGCTGTTTGATGAGCTGAACAAGTTCACTTACTTCTATGGAAAAAAGAAGGTACCTTTTTTCTGAAATAGGTATTCAAGATAAAAAGGTATTTTGTGCCCTTTGCTAGTAGACAGGTCCAGGTCACAACTTGACACATTGGCACATATTTCATCAAACTAGACAGGTTGATCACCAATGATCAGAGGTCTGTCACCCTACAGAAAAACCTGATCCTGTACCTAATGTTAACCAAGAGTCCATGAAAAGGTTTTATATAGCTACTTTAAACATCGCTCTTTCCCTTATTTTCTACACACACAATAAATATGCATGTCATTCTTATTTGTTCAAGAATAAACCAACAACATGCAAATAATTGGCCATTTTGCAAATAATACACAATCCCATAGATATTTAGTAGCAGTTCATTAAATCACACTGAGCTGAATCTTTTGTTGCATTTATCAGGCACAAAAATGCTCGAGATTTTTGTCCTTCTCGTACAAACCTGCATGTTGCAGAGCCTGTGTATCACCTCCTTATTATCATAAAGGTGCAATTTGTATAGTATGTTCCTGTTTTTTTGCTTTACATCAGTCACTGGAAAAAACGGCCACCACAGGCCATCATTAACCTTCCAAATCTGCCTCAAAACAAATAGTACAAGAGCTCACTAATTTGAAGATCAAAAAGCCACTTGTCCATTATATAATTGGAATGAAAGGCAAAATGTAGCAGTTCTGAAGAGCACAGTAATTACTAGCTGTTAATTGCTCTCTTGTGGTGGCTCACTTTTAATTAAAAAGAACAGCTCGTCGCAGGCCGATAAGCAGTAGCGGAGACCACTGGTTTAATCAACAAAGCAAAAAAAATGATTCTGCCGCAGCCAACACCAGCTTGAGAAATCTTCAGATGTCCAATTGAGATTAAAAACTGTCTGTTTAGTGCAGTCAGATTTTATTTTAACCTAGGAAATGACTATTTGAAGTCTTCCAAAGTGAGTGTCCCCATCACATCCCTGCTGGTGCAGTTGGGACTAATCACTGGCTTGTGGTTGTGATCACTCAAGTAAAGAAATTTAGCTACTTTCCTCTTGACTTCATCATTCTCGGGTAATTGGCCTGTCTGAGGTGAGCACTTCTTATTTTTTTCTTATTTAGGAGTGCTTTAAAGTGTGGAAGGGCCACAGACTGTGCATTTAATTAATGTTCATATTTCATGCAGTCATTGTGAATTTCATTATGGAACAAACTCATTTTTCCTACGTCGTAGCTCTGGATATAGTGTAAAGTCACAACTGCCTACTGTCAAGATGTATTGTGTTTATCACAAAAATGCTATTGTTACTGGCCAAATAATTGTCAAGTATTAAAATATACTTCAAGGGATATTCTAGTTACATGAAGCTAAATCTATATTGTACTATTTATGGATATAAGCTTAATACAGTGTTATAAGTTTTTAGGATATTGTTCACAAAACATATTAACATTGTAGGCCACTGAGCCCATCCAATCTGTGCAAGCTACGACCTGTAGTTCATTATAGGGCCTGATCGACCATGAGCAGTTCTCTCTTTCTCTGCCTACCAGAGCCCAGGTATGTAGTTTAGTGAATGCCCACTCACAGGCTTAGGCCTCATGCACATGACCGTGTGCAATATCTAAACTACTAGCAATGAGCGGTGCCGTCTGACATCGGCAGTTGAGTATCACTCACCCCATTATGTCCATAGGAAGTGAAAGCCATGCTGCAAATAATAGAACCAGCTTTATAACTTGCAGAGGGGCCAATCGTCATGTTTACAGTGCAGTGAGACACAAGAGGAGAAATTTAGAAAGACGGTTTCTAGGTACTTTGTTGTACAGGGCGATTCTCTAAAAAAAACTCTCCCTTCCCTTGTCATTAAAATATATGCAATGTTCCCCCGATTTTGGCATAAACAGACCCCCACCGCACACATACTGTATGGATCATAATGTATGCAGCACTATTCCACTAAGTTATCTTACAAATTGCTCACCCCAAATTAATTCTAATATATACAGCCCCCCTTCAATTACAATGTATAGTGTCTTTAAATAATAATATTGTGCCTGCCATTAATTATTTTAACAGCAATTTACATACATACTTCACCAGAACAAAGCTTAATACATAAATGATAGCACCAGTATGGAATTCAATACATAAGTACAGTTCTAGAACCAAGCTTTGTAAAAAACTTCTGCACCAAGACCAATGCCCAGTCCCTATATACCTATATATATCCCAAATAATTTTAGATACGTACAGACCCCTCTACATGTATACAGTCCCCCCATTTAATTCCTACTGTTCCCTCTGTATTAAATACCATTATTATATATTATATATTATATTATGTACTGTGCCCCTCTTTATTAGTTATATATATTTGATGATGCATCTGTATACATATACAGGCAGTACAAGATACTTACAAGATAGGTCCCATAGGTTTGTTCTTAAGTTGAATTTGAATTTGTTCTTAAGTCGAAACTGTATACTTTATAGTTATAGTTCCAGACAAAAATTTTTTGGCCCCAGCCCCAGTTTTTAAATTTTTTGCTGTAATGGGACCAAGGATTATCAATAAAACCTCATTACAGACACCTTACAGCTGATCATTGCGGTCTATGACTATAGTAAAGCCTCTAGAGAGCTTTACCAGAGGTCACAGTGGGATGAGGGGTCCGTCTTTAACTAAGGGCCGTCTGTAAGTTGGGTGTCCTTAAGTAGGTGACCGCCTATAATAATAAAAATTCCTTTATTTATATAGCTCACACAGATTATGCAGTGCTGCACAGAGTTTGCCAATGGGGCTCACAATCTAATCAACCGACCAGCATGTTTTGCAGATGTATCATTGATCACACGTTGTATACCAGAAAGGCATTACTCCTCAGGATGGGAGCGCTGCGCTGGTAACCACAGGGAGGAAAAAAAAGAATCCAAACAATGGATATTCCCACATGCCCCCAGTACATAGAAAGGTACCCCCAGCAAAGTATCCTCAGTATATAAATAGGTAGCCTCAGCACACACCCTATTTAGAAATGTAGCTCCAGCAGATGCCTCCAGTATATAGTTAGGTAGGCCAAACACACATCTTCTGTATATAGATAGGTAGGCCCAGCAAACACACCCAGTATATAGATAGGTAGCGCCAGCACATGTCTCTAGTATATAGATAGATAGCCTCAGCACACCTGTCCTGTGTATAGATAAGTAGCCCCAGCACACACCACCAGCATATAGATAGGTAGCCCCAGTGTATGCCTCCCCTGGTATGTAGGTAACCCCAGCACACTCCCCCCCCCCCCCCTCAGTATACAGGTAGCCCCGCACACTCCCTCCAGTACATAGGTAACCCCAGCACACTCACCCCCACCCGGCTCCAGTATACTAGCGCTCCCCAGTGTGCAGGTAGCCCCATCACACTGCCATGAAAAAACCTCATTCCATGTGCTCACCGTGATGAGCTTGCAGAGTAATGTGTTAATTTTTTTTTACGTGTTGGGGCCAGTGGGCATCTGCCGCTGGCTACCCCAGGCGCCACCCGGTGGAACAAACGGATCCTGGGAACCTTTATGCTTTACCAGTTGAAGTTGAGCTGTGGTCAGAAATTTCTGATGCCCTCATTGTATTGATTTGAGTGGTAGGACGCATACTAAACCTGCTGCTTCTTCAAATTGTGAGAATGGGGTTTCCATTTCCATGTTCAAAAAGGGACCCAACAGTTATTGCCCTATGGATCAATTTGTTATCACCCTGAACGCCATAGTAATGCCGTAGTTATATACAGGCTTTTAAAAATGTTTCAAAATTCACTCCAATAGGGGAGTAATGCTACAGAACTGTAATGCCCAAAATTTAATAAATGTCACATGCCATTAAATAAATTGCTGCTCATTACCCAGTGGCCCACATTTACTAAAAACAGTGCACTTTTTTTGGTGCTCTCTTAACATAGGCCTTGCGACACAATTCGGCAAGTACAAAATACAAAACTACAGTGATCAGGAGACAAGTAGGGGGAGGACCCTGCCCGTGAAGGCTCACAATTTATTTGGGGTGCTGCCATGTGGTGCACTGTCTATGCTATCATTTTGAATGGATTATTTAAAATTGAAATACTGGTACAGAAACTCACCTCTTCTATATTGCTGCCATCTAGCAACCTACCTCATACTGTAGTGCATCAAATGCTAATTGATTTCATTATATGAAAACATAATCAAGAGAAATTATCATTATTAAAACACGTAATGTAATTGTCATGGGACACATCTATTATCCCTACTGATGTTTCAATTAGGACTTGTAAAATACAACTATTAAAAGCCCCGAGCATCTATGCAATATGAAATACTAGATCAGTGTCAGTTCTGCTGACACAGTAAGAAAGGCAGATGGATCATCACAGAAAAAACATTACACTTGCATAAATAGCCACAAGCGTTGCCTTGAGCCATTGTCACCAGTGTGCCCTGAATTAGCTATTGTTCACACAATATCCCCACTGAGCAAATTCTGTCATTCCTTTTTATATGGGCAGTGCTACTAAAATTGCTAATTAAATGGAAAGAAATATTGTATGAAATGTAATAGCCTAGTACTCGTGTACTCAGCTGTGTGCTTGATGCTTTTGAGTACTTCATTATAGTCTAATCTGTACTTCCTAATGTTTGTTAGCCCTTTTAGTTTTGGGCCCATCAAAATAATTTTGTTCTGTGACCGAGATGGCTGTTTCCAATATCTATTTAGAGATTTTTTCTGTAATATACATACTGTTAAATATTTCTATGTATAAAATAACAGCACAAAAAAATTGGGTACACCTAGGGTATGGACCTTCTGAAGACCTTCTGAAATATTTAAACCAATGGTTTAAAAAAATTGCATATAAAAAATTATATATATATATATATATATATATATTTTTTTTTTTTAAAGAATTGTTTTTAATATTTGAGAAGGAAATTTATTTTACTGTGATACATTTAAATTTATCACTATATATATATTTTATTTATTTTTTTATATTTTTTTTAAACTTGGGTATTATAAAAAAGCAAACTGAATATATTGTTTCAATGTATAGATCTTTAAGTTGCAGATTGGTTTATAATGGGTTTTCCATATTTTTTTGGCAGTCATGATAAAGTATATCATTTACATTATATTGGGTTAGCAGCTCTTGGTTGATGATTTTTTTTTTTAGCTTATTTTAGCTTTTTGTGGAGAAAGAAGACCAATGGGGGACCTGGACACTTAATCCTTTTTGTGAAGCGTTCCACTGCCTCCAATGGAGTTCAATTATAGAAATTAGTAAATTGCAGAAATGAAATGCTAAGACCCAGAAGTAAATAGTGAATGACTATTGAAGGCCTGAAGAAGATGATCTTGAAAACTGAAAAATTGATACAGAGAACCCCATACACTGGAAGACTGTTTAATTTTCTGTTGCACAAGTAAGTACATTTATTTGCTGATACCAGAATACTGCTTAAGCATGAACCTTAAAATATTTGTCATTTTTTTATTTTTAAAAAGGGTAAGTGGAGGCCTTCTCTAGAACCAACTTAAAATGATCTTGATAGTACACATTTTGATAATAATTTTTAAATATGTTTTTGTTATTTCAGTTTGGAGAAAAACTATGCTAATCCAGAGCACCACATTTAGAATCCAGAAGGTGAATGGACAGACAAGACATCTTATCTGCAGTCAGAAGGGTGCGTTTCCATCATTGAGACAAGCTGTAGCTCTCTTAGGCCAGGCTAACCAGGACACTCAACAATGTGTTTATCGCCAGACATTTTACACACTTATCATCCTTCATTCATTCATGTCATGTAAAGCAGCACATCAGTTTGGTATGGCAGTAACGAATGGAGATAACTCTGCGACCTTTTACATTCACATTGAGATAAAGCCGTCTCAGAAGAAGTCTTTTTCTTTCCCTTCTATTTCCCGTTACTAATTTTCAGTCAACACCTGTCAGCCTAGTCTGTGCTTTCACGGTTCTCTTTTGGCTCATGTTGGTTTTTTCTCAGACTTGTTCTTAGGTTTATCAGAGGAAACACTTGCACTCACTGGGATGGCCTGCACACCGTGACAGATTAATCCAAGCTGAGTGAACTTCCTTCATAGAGAGCACACTAATTATTATGAAGGCACTTAAAACACAATGAAAGCTGACATCTGACAGACTATTTTCTGCCAACTCCACATTGTCTTACTGTCAGGCCTTGTCAGTTCCCAGCCTTAATTACATCCTGTTTACAAACATTAGGAGCGACTTCAGATGAAGACTTAACAAAGGTTGATGAAGGTCAGGGTCACGTCACAAGGATGTTATCTGTCTGTGTTCCTTTACTGAATAACAGGAGGAGGCATGCTCAGGAATTAATATGGAAGATAGGTTTCAGAAACTGTTCTGAGGTCACCAAACATCTTATCACTTTTCAGATACTTATCAGTCTAGAAATGTATTGGACAGCAGCCAAATGATCAGACCGTGAGCCAGCGGAGACTGATTGGAGGGTATTACATAGAGGTCTTGTTGTTCCGAAAGGAAAAGAACACTCAAGGGTTTGATTACACAACTCAAACATCCCTGTTCTAAAACCACAGCCGAGTCTACAATGATGAACTCATTCAGCCAAAGTCATGTCAGGATCACAAGGTGTCATCAAAACAATGTTCTACACAATGCAGTAGGCAAATTCATACTTTCACCCACACGAAAGGTCAAAAAGGTCAAAAAATTACTTAGATTATTTGGTCTCTAATTTTCAATAATTATATAATAATAAAGTGCTGCTTAATTTAGTTTTAGTGGGGTTATCAAAGATAATGAATTTGATTGCCGCCGTCCACCTATACAAAAAATATCTATGTCCACTTAAAAAATAAAATATCTCACTTAATTCAAAGGAACTGGCACGTCGAGGGTGGGGAATGTTAACACAATATAAAGTACAACACAAAGGAACAGAGTTATTAAGATTTACCTTTACTACTGTATATGATCCAGAATTCTGTATTACTTGTGGTGGTGTAAATTCTCTTGACCCACGTTTATTTACATGTGGATAAGGAAATGGTGTTTATCTTTGCTGAAATGGGCATGATATACAATGCTTCAACTTACATTCTGGAGCAAAATATTGGCCTGAATTAAGTTTACCAAATGGCAGCATAAGGAGAATATTTGTGTTTAATATAGCAACATGCCTAAAGAAGCAAAACCAATATGATAGATTTGATTAATCTTTTGCCTTCCTGATCTAGTTCAGGAAGCATAAATAATGGCCCCTACACTAGTTATGTCTGACTTTGCACATTCTTGTCAGTGCAAACTGCTTGCACATGTATTTATAAAGTGTCGATGCTATGCTATACCCGACGCAACACATTATTCGGCTCTGAAAGAGGCGTTCCGGTGCTCAAAAAGTTGTTGCACTCTGTCCGGGCAGTGCACGGAGCGCCAGATTTATGAAAAACGTGCACCACAATCTAGCGCCCTCTGCACACTACACAGAACAACTGCACTGTTTTTGATAAATGTGGGCCAATGTTTTCATACTTCTTCTAAAAGACTAAAGCACGCAATAATTAACACAAAATTTTACGTAAAAATAACACAACAAATGCAAACAAATACCAGACTCCCTACAATCTGCATTGTCCATCATCCCCCCCCTTTTATTAACTGGACATCTCTTACAGTGGAAACAGGAAAAAGTGCCTCCTCTCCAGACTGACAGCCAGACTGACAGTCATGATCCATCCTTATTCCAAAACTAATAGAAACAACACTTTGCTCAATGGGAAACCAGTTTGCTGCCTTGAAAGAATAATAGAAGAATGTTTGTCCAGTTAAAAATAACAAGCAGCAGAATCAGTCACAAAGTATTTTCCTCTGTGTCTTTTCTGTTGTTCCGAACTTCACAGCTGGTCTTTGAGTTTTCATCGCTGTTGGTTTATTCCCACAGTTTAATCAAATAGCAATAGAGAGAGATGTACAATACACATAGCAATTAGAATTATTTCCATAGGCTGCTCTAAATTGTCGCAGACATGTAAAAAAACGCTTATTTTTGCCACTTTGAATTATTGTAGCTACTTATATGTGTTTTAGACTTATAACAATGCAATAGGATCATTAATGCTGTAGAATCCATGAATATATGAGCCAGAGAAAACTGCTCTAATTGTACAAAATTCATCAAATTGCAATACGTCACATTATATATTTGGTGCAATGTTAGATATTTTTCTCTTCCTTATGTCACCTCATGGATAGCTTAGATTTTATGCCAAAAATGGTTCACATCAGTCTCCGGAGCTCTAGTGATTAACACTTGGGTAATGGACATCACGGCAGCCTCAGCATAAGTGACCAGTGGGCTGCTGTCCACAAGCTGTATTCTTGGTACATTGTTTAATTAATGCAGTCATTGTTACTTATTTACCAGAGTATAAAACTTATAGGTCATCTACCACCAGGAAGAAGGATTATAATACAAGCACACTTACATGCTGGTGTGTGCCCCGTCTGGCAGGATCTGCTATTCTTTTAGCTTCTTATGTCCTAGTTTTTACAAAAGAGGGAATTTTAAATTATGCAAATGAGCCTGAGGGGCTCCAGGCTCCAATAAATCATATGGAGCCTGAAGCCCATCAGGCTCATTTGCATAATTTTTAAAGCCTTTTATTCCTAAAAACAAGAGTATAAGAAGACATAAGAAGCACAGATCCTGCCAGATGGGGTACACACACTAGTATTTAAGTGTTCCTGCTTTACAATCCTTGATCCTGGTGGTAGATTTACTTTAGGAATGTTATAGATCATATGTATAAAGGGGAGGAAACTGCTATTCATGCATAAAACACACCTGAGGTAAACCAATGATGCTATTCCTGTACATTTAAAAAAAATACTTTGGTTTGAAAGAAAAACATTTTCAATTTTTTTTTGTAGCGCCTGCTCTGTGTGTTATCACTTACTTTTAGTAAGAATCCTGTCCTGTGAAAACTTGACATTATTACCTTATGTTAGAGCATCTATGTTTATATCTGCATGTGACTATCTGCACTATATATTCTCCAGTGCCATTTTGTGGCTCTCCTGTTATGTCATGGTGGGGGGCATTTATTAATTTGGGCACAGGGTGGCACAGGAAGCGTGTTATACTTTTAAGTACTATGTAAAATTGTGGTGCAAGGGTTTAATGATGTGGTGCACGAGCAAAAAGGATTAGAACAGTCTCCCCGTTCATGAAGGTGAAATAGAACTCCCTAGACAGCTTTTAGCTGTTCTAATTTTGCGCCAAAAACTTCTCCACAAAAGGAGTCAGAACACTAGAAGCGTCAGAAAAGTAATAAATTCACAAGTGGCACCGCAAGTCGGAAAACCGCTAAAATTGTGGCACTAATACTTCATAAATAAGGCACAAGAGGTGCAGCAAAGGAAGGCGATGATAAATGCTCCCGGTGTGTATTATGAAAACTGTGACATCACTTATTCCAGTATTTTATCAGTATTTATTCCAGTAAATTTCCAGTATTTTTTTCTGTAACATCACTGTTTGCATATTTCTGTTATGTATCATCCCTGGGCTGTGATTTCCATGTACAAATACTAATGTAAAATACTGAGCAGGATACTGCCATGTGAACATAGCCTTACTGTTGTTCTATTGATACATGGAGTAGGTCCTTCATTATCCAATCAATGGAGGCTACATTCACACCACTTTTTTTATAGATCCAGCATGTACACCAGGAAAGTTTCCAGCATATACGTTGAATGTTTTCATAGACATATACTGTTAAACAAAGGCATCCTTTTTACACAGTATATATTGCATACTGCAGGAAACTCAGGATGGAAAGACATTACAAGCTACTTTTTTTTCTATTCTGCTTCCTCTTGATGTAATGTATACACTCAGTGGAGGCCATAGTAGCCTACAGAGGACAGATGCAACAGTACTGCATCCACTCCTGGCCTCTGCTGGCCGTACACTCAAAGAATGTCAACAGTGATGTTACTATCTATATAAGATTATCCCCAGTTATTTCACTGAAGATACATCCAAAACATCCCCAGCTGCCACTTTCAGGATAACTATGCTCATACAGTGGGATATAGTCTAGCCTTCTATTGTAAGGATATGGCAGTAATCCCTCCTATGTATCTTTACATAAATGCTATTTTACCTATTAAAAAATACAAATTTGATTGGCTGCCCTTACACTTTATTTTAGGCAAATGTCCATTTCCACACTTCTTATACACATGCATGAATGGTGTGACAAAGTGTTGATATGTTTCACATACTTCAAGAGGAAATAGATGCGATCAGATACCACAGATATCAGCTTCTTTCCTCTAAGAACTAAATTATTGGACATGATGAAATCCAACCCAACATCAGGGGATCATCAAGGGCCGTCCCATCAAAATTGGAGAGTCTTCTCAACATTTATCTAATGTATATGGCCAGCTTCAAGTGTTCTTTGCCACTTAGTGTTGAACTTTAATGGCTTAAATGAGTAATTTATTGAACGAACATTTAAATTCTAAAAAACTGATTTGTATCACAGATAGTTTGACACTAATTTACTACAATCAGAAATATTTAATGGAATTTCAAAGGATTTTAGTTTTTTTAAAAGAAGGAAAACAATTTATTCTCCTGTTAAAATGTCTTGAGGATATCATCAGAGATTAGCGCGCAGCATCATTAAACCACTCATTATGTTACAAATCCCCTACTGTGATTCTTCATCCACAGAGGGGCATGGACAGGAGAGATAATCGTCCTGAGAGATGATGATAATTTAGTAGGCTGTGTATAAGCGTTGCACTTTACACATTCTGTACAAGTGTCATCACACTTGAATACGTTGTGCAAACAATGCTCTGTGTTACTTTTTGTTTAACAAATTTTCATGCAACATGTGCATAGAAGCAAGCACACAAATAAAAGCTGTCACACCCCATAGCAAAATCATATTGTATTGTATTGTATTGTTGCATTTAGTAGAGTTAATAAATTAGGTGAAACATTGTAATTGTACTATTGTAATATTCCTGTATAACATAGGGTCTGCATCTGTCCACCTGCCTCTTCCAACTGGGGTGAGGATCCCGTGCACAGAGCTCAGTATTGGCTCCTTCATATCATATGTGTGCCACTTTGTGGGCTCCCGGTTCCTTCAGCACTGCTGATTGTACTGACAAGTGAGTCCTCAGTAAGCACAGGACATAGCATCTCTTTACAGACAGTCACACAAGGGTGAATCAATGTACCACTATTAGGCTCAATTCTAGTGGTAAACCAATCAATATAAAAGTTCTCACATATAAGTTTGTTGCAGTGCTGCCATAGTTTTCCTTTCAAACAATCACAAAATTGACACAATTTTACTGCAATTTCTCAGTAAAATCTAGCTAAAACTGTTATGCATGACCCTAGCCACTTATGCAATATTTGCAATTTAAAAGTGGACAACCACTTTAATAATTATTATTATTATTGTTATTATTTATATAGCACACACAGATTACGCAGCTCTGCACATAGCTTGATAAATCAGTCCCTGTCCCCAATGGAGCTCATAATCTAATCAACCTACCGGTATGTTTTGGGGATCCTGCTACTTGTAATGGATAACATGTATATATGAAGCAGCACTTTCAACATTAATGTCTTAATAGGAAGGGTCCAGACACTGAGGCCTTCAATAATTTAAATCACAAAAGGACCACAAAAGAAGCTAATGTTGCCATATTTCTTTACAGACGGAGGATATGCCATGATCCCAAGAAGGAATCTCAGGATTGTAATAAAATTCCAGTATTCGGCAAGTTGCCATGAATATGATTTATAGGAAAACCACTTGAATTTACTTCTAAAAGAGGAGATTTATTATTAGTGAGAGTTTTTCACCTTTTTTTCTGCTGCAGTGGACATTTCCATATTTTGGGGAAACTTTTTCAAAAGTTGCACAAGACTAAGCTTTTTGATATGTGAAGTTTTCCACGTCCACACTTTACGCTTAGTGAGATCAAAACTCACAATTTTTACTCACAGTTTTTACCTTCTTGTAGGGATATGAAGGAAAGGCCACCTGGCTGCTTCCTTTTGGAGTAGTCCTGTCATTGGTGACAGCTTGCCTGAGTAGGCGGGTGGCACCAAGGAGCAGAGAGAATGTGGTAAGAGAGTAGGCACATGACTGGGCAGGTAACACAGATAGGAATTATCATACAGGCTAAAGTCAAAGCAAGCAATGCAAATACAGAGATAGTTAACAGAGGTCCGGGAAGATGGTAAAACCAAGAACCGATGCAGAGACAGATCACATTTATACAAATACAATCCACGATCAGAAAAGACAAAACAATTGCCAAAACTGATCATAGGGATGAAGCTACAAGCAAAAATCAAAAGAGACAAACAGGTACTAAGAAAGGTCACATGGTCACAAGTACAGAGAGTCAACAAGTCAGAAACAAATGACACAAGGACAAAGTTAGTTATCCAGGCACAAGTCAAAGCAGAAGAAAAGTACACCATCAGGCAGAAAGCTCTTGTGGACAGAGTCAGATCCTTTAGTTTCAGCTGACCATGTTATTGCTCTATAATGTCTTATTTTGTCTATATGTGCTGCACATGGTTTGTAAAGTGCTTGGGAATATGATAGTGCTAAATAAAGATTTATTATTATTAGACATACATCTGCTCTACTGGCGTACCATGTATACTCTTTCCTTCACTTCTTAGAGTTTAATGTCACAGATAATAATTCCATTATTTATATAGCACACACAGATTACGCAGCGCTGCACAGAGTTTGCCAAATCAGTCCCTGTCCCCAATGGGGCTCACAATCTAATCAACCTACCAGTATGTTTTGGAGTGTAGGAGGAAACCGGAGGAAACCCACACAAACATGGAGACAACATACAAACTCTTTGTAGATGTTGACCCTGGGACTTGAACCCAGATCCCCAGCACTGCAGGGCTGTAATGCTAACCACTGAGCCACCATTTTTATTCTCAAATAAAACCAAAAAGCTGCAAAATCAGATGGGTTGAGAGGGTCTTAATAATTCAAACGTAGTCCCTAATCAGTAGGACATGACATGATTCTACTTTTTATAGGTGGAGATTTATTATATCTTTCCCTAGTATTCAGATTCTCCGTATTTATCTACATTTTTATTTTGTCCACATCAATCTACTGTATTAATATAGAAGAACAATGCTGGATTACATGCTATATGCTCCACTGCATTTGTAGAGGCTGATATACTTATAGTTAAGTCCTTGGATCCAGATGGAAGTTTCTATAATCCTGGGCTGGCTTGCTGTACTGAACCACTAAAAAGAAACCTCTTTTTGTTCTTTTAGGGTCCATTGCACCAAAAGTCTACCAAGACTTATAAGCAACATAAAATTGATCTCCTATGAAAACTCCCACTACTTAAAAAAAAAAAAGAAATGGAGAAGCAGAAACAAAATATTAAGTATAGTTATTTCAAATTGTGGATTAGTGCATAGTATAAAATCCCACTGCTGGATTCCTTTTTCATAGCATTTTGCTTATTGCACAGTAAGACAAGTTTTGGATCAAATGTGCTTATTTGCAGTCTAGCTACCACCCCAGGTCTATACAATAACATTATAATGGAAGAAAAATCAGTGCAAACAATACCCTGGAGATAGTTCTGGCTAAGACGTATATGAATAGAAGCCAGCTCTGTGCTTTTCTTTACTGCATCACAATGTTTTGCCTCCGTATGGATAAGAAGAGGTTGCACGGAAAGCAGGTTGATGGAAAGTACTAATCGTTAACACATTAGCTAATTGTTATTATTAATCCTTAACAGTTTGTGTCTAGTAATCTAAATTTCTTCCGGTCTGAGTAGAGATGCTTTATTGCAACAAGTGCTGTGAAAACACCAGAACAATAAGATTCTAATCTCCCAGATCTGGTTCATCTAAAAGTTTTCTGAAAAACAAGCTCTTGAAGTATAGACATTCTTCACAAAAAAATATCACCCACCCTTTCTGTCAGCTCCATGTCATCTGCTCTTATCATTAATCATCTGTTTTCACAAATAAAGTGCTCTTTGGAAAAATGATTCCGAGCCAATCATAATAAAGCTAATAAACCCATAATTGTCTTCTGACAATCTGCCCCGCATGGAATCCAAGATAATGAGAGCAGGCACCGCTAACCCTTTCCCTGCCGAAACAGGTTGCGGTTGTCAGTTCTATGGGAAAGCAAGAATCGCTACGTTAAGGGTTATTGAGGTCTCCGATGCCAATTCATATTAGAAATAACGGCATATCACTGACACTCAAAGGAAATACCTAAGTGTTGACATTTCTAATGCCCTGTCTAGGTTCAGAGTCTCCCAAAATATGCATAAAACAGGAAATAAAGACTATGGCATGGATACAAGTTCTCTTAAAGGAAATGTATCGTGTACCAGGGACAAATCTTTAAAAACATGGCCTGTTCCTGCAAATCAGGAACAGCTGTCAACAATGTACAATTAATTAATCAAATTGTTTTGGTAATGAAGAATTTCTGTAATAGAAGGCCAATTTCTGGAAACATCTAATGGGAATGTGAGATCTTGTAGAGTGCGATGAAAACTTTACTTTGTTTTAATGTTAGTAAATCGAATACTGGATGCATTACAGCAGGCAGCACAATTTATTCAGCAATGAAATGAATAGCCTTACAATTATATTAAACCATGCATTGTACACAGCATTACACCTTTCATTGATTTCCAAATTACACAGTAAACTAATAAAATGTTTCAAATCGTTACCTATCGCTTATTGCATCATCAATAGTCTACAATGAATTGGATGTCCATTATCATGCTCAATATACTATACATTGTATCTGCAGCGCTACAGCGCTCTTCAAACTCGAGGACTTTAAGGCATAAGTAATCCATTTGTGGTTCCTTACTGAGCACACAATCTGAATTTTGGTGACACTGATATCCCTCATTAAAAAACATTCTGATCAGAGCTGGCAATGATGGATATGCTCTGAAAGGTATGAGTATGAAACATATCTGATAATTCCGAATTTGCACAAATTAAATACCACAAGCACTGTTCCCTGGATGTAAGTATAGATTACTCATCAAGTTTTTAGTCTAGACCTCAAATAACATTTTACCAGAATTAAAGAACATCAAACTAACTGCTCAAATTTATAAAATGGTACAGAAATACCCTTGAACCAAAATGCTGGTATCCAACTGCTTTGACCGTGATAACTGAAGGCCAAAAAGTTTAGATAGCTGTATCCCAAACAGCTATTTCTCTGGGAATTTTGGGAAAGAATATGCAAATACTTCTTAGTTGCTACAGCTTCACTTATAGTTCTATTCTTTGTTTGACTTTATACTTTGTGACATAACTTGGGCTTTTAGCCCAACCAGTAATATTTTTTCCAGAAATAAAAGACGCCCATCTGCAGACAGCTAGTCAGCATCTTTGCTTCTTATCAATGCAGAGCAGGATTGGTTAGGTGAGAGGCCTTAAACTAGGCCCTGGTTAGGTAAGAGGCCATAGAGCGACTTTACTCATTTATGAAAGCAACAGCAGACACCTCTGACTTTGGCATATCCTCCCTTAGGAGAAAAGGATCAAGCAAGTTGATCAAGCAGCTTCCCGTTCCAACATTTTAACGTTGATCAAGCAACTTCCCGTTCCAACATTTTTCCTTTTACGTTGATCAAGCAACTTCCCGTTCCAACATTTTACCTTTTTGGAGAGTCTCATGGAATGTTAGATGGTTGATTGATCAAGCAAATTTGTATGGTCATATTATAACATATCCCTGTGTGTTTAAGACCAAAGTCAACCATGAATAAGTGAACACATGAAAGAGACAGATATCCATACAATATACAGATGCCACATGAGAAGCTTTTTACTAACCCTACCTCAGCACCAGTAGCATTTTTCGTGACCTTCTTTGCTTTTTTTCCGTTCACATTAATTGACATAATGAAAGCTCCACCTGCTGATCTGGCTTGTTGAGAACTGGAAGAATTTCGTTTTACCATCAAACACAGTCTGCAGTCTGACTTTTTCTTTCCCCTGCAAGCTGTCATTATTAAATCTTACTTTACTTTGCAACATCTGTTTGCAAAATGTTGAGAATAAACCCTTAATTAAGATTCTTTCACTATACAAGAAACATTAACATTTTATGGATCAATTTAATAAAAAAAAAAAAAAAGTTGTTGAAGCAGAGCACATGTTTGATTTACAATCTGGTTATTTAACATGAAACTATCAAACATAATTTTACCTGCAGAATGAGAGTAAATGAAGTTAGCAATAGACATAAAAATGTTGAACAATGACAAAATATAAATTGTGGCATTTCAAAGCCAGCTGCATAACTCCATTTCATTTCTTTTCTTCTACATATGCCAGCAGTAATTTAACATCAGAAAATATTCATTTCCATCCATTCTACCTGTTATGATTGAGTGCAATGAGTGATTTTGCCACTCGCAGAGTGCCTCAGTAAGTCTTATTTTCCTGCTCCAATAAACTATGACTAGACGTTCAAGAGAAATTTTCCCTGCTCCTTATTACTTTGCTGTTTAAAGAAACATTTCTGTAATAAAAATAACACAAAGGATTTTTTTATGTAACTTAACTATATTGTATTCTCATCAATACAAAGGTATTCCAATTGAAAAAGTATTGTCTTCCCTTATACAGGCAGTCTCCGGGTTACGTACAGGATAAGTTTGTTCTTAAGTTGCATTTGTATGTAAGTCGGAACTGTATACTTTATAATTGTAAAGGATTTTTTTTTTATGTAACTTAACTATATTGTATTCTCATCAATACAAAGGTATTCCAATTGTAAAAGTATTGTCTTCCCTTATGCAGGCAGTCTCCGGGTTACGTACAGGATAAGTTTGTTCTTAAGTTGCATTTGTATGTAAGTCGGAACTGTATACTTTATAATTGTAAACCCAGCCAATTTTTTTTTTGGTCTCTATGACAATTGGATTTTAAAAATGTTGGGTTGTCATCAGAACCAGGATTAATAATAAAGCTTAATTACAGGCACCTTTAATAACTGTTACAGCTGTTCATTGTAGCCTAGGGCTAAAGTACAGTAAACTACCAATTACCAAAGGTCCGTTTGTGACTAGGGGTCATCTGTAAGTCAGGTGTTCTTAAGTAGGGGACCTCCTGTACAGTACTGTATGTCGGTAGGTTGCGGAAACCATATAATGAAGCTATTATTTTGTTCTGAGAATCCTATGAAAAAAAGGAAGTCTAATGATTTCTTTGAGCAATGAGACAACATATAGAACTGTATGTATATTATTGTACCTCTCATTTAACAAGGAGAACAAATTTTCTCTATAGATATTTCATTCCATAACACAAGCCCAAGCTAAGCTCCAATGTCTTCCATAAAGTTATATGAAGCAACAGCATGTTAGTCCTCTTCCCTGGTAGAGTAATAGGAATGGTGTACTTGGGCTCTCAATACCATTAGATATCCCCCCACACCATAGTTATACTTATAACTCTTTTAAACTTCAACTTGAAAGATTTAGAAAAGGAAAGGATTTTTTGAATGTAAATATTCTGAAAAATCGTTATAACAATATTTCAGATTATTTTTTAGAACTTTCTTGTCTGCCTAGGAGTGCACTTGAGAAATATATGGCTAAAACAAACATTTCTGCAAAGCTTTTATCTTACATATGTTAGAAGGGACTAAAAATATTGGGGTTTTTTAGATATAAAAGATTAAAACTTAGTTAGAAATTGTTTTAAAGATTACAAGAAATAAAATGTAACAAGTTCTCTTCAAAGTTTTACTAAATTGAGAAACCTGAAAGATTGTTTGCAACAAATAACTTAGCTTTTTGTTTTCACTTTAAGGGCTCTTGCTCGTAAAGTGAAAAAGAGAAAAGTATAACACACAGCGCTACCTTTTAATGGATCAGTGCACCAGATCGTTTGCCCATTCCATTAAGCAGTAGAGCCTGTCCGAGTCTGAGAGTTTTTCATGAATCACTTAGGCTAAGTTCACACTACCGTTCAAACCTTCGTTCCTTACTTCAGTTCCAGAGGTTTCACGTATAAGTTAAAAATCCCATTGACATTAATGTAAATTTTATGTAATCTGTTATGGTCAGTTAGGTAGGTATCTGTTATCCATGTGTTTTTTTCAAATGAAGAATACGGTAAGTGTTGCAGCATTTTTTCCATCTAAAACACAGATGCATAACAGATAACTGCCAAAACAGAACATAAACAACGACATAAAACTTACACTGATGTCAATGGTATTTTTAATTTGAAACGTTGAAACCTACGTTACTTTTTTAACAGAAGTTTCAATGTGTGAAATCAGCCTCAAAGATCACAGTTCATGAAGATCCAGAAGAAACAGATACTAAACGGATGCAACTGCGAATGGAAACATCAGTTTTACGTGGCTGAGAATCAAATCGTTTGTGGGCATTTATAGCCTTTACATAGTTATTGTAATTATTATCTACATTATTGACATAGGATTATCTTCTGTGCTGCTGTTGATTCTGAAACATAATAGTACACTTACAATAGATACAAATACAATTAACAACTCAAAGCTACACTTTCAGTTTAAACGACTAAAGTTATGTACAAGTAAAAACCTATTTGGTAATGCCACTATAGGACTACAAAACATCTAAGACTTAACACTTTCATTTAATCAAATATATTTTCGCTGAGTTGTACTATTTGTTATCTGTTCTGTGGAAAAAGTGGATTCGGAACGTGAAACTAAGATTTTTTTTTCCTCGTAGCTGAATACTTCAGGAGTTTTAGGAATTCAGCTTGCGAGCAATGCCTCATTCACGGCAGTTGATTAGTTCCAGCGTGGAGTGCACTAGACAGGACAATAAGTGCATGGCAGACATAGTGATTCATACATTACTTTGCAAAGACCTGCAGGTGCTTTTGCAATAGAAAAAAAAAAGTTGAGTCACTTTTCAAACTGCCCCTTGTCAAAAGATTAGGAAGACCTCCCAACCATAACAAGAAAAAGCAATTTTTTCTACAAAAATAAAAGTTTACAAAAAGGCTGAAAATGTAAAGACAGTGAATGCAAATATATATGCCATTCATTATCTACTAGTGTCCAAACTCTGACAAGTCCTATACAGGTCAAGATTGGACTATCCTCATCTGTATCCACAGATGTTCTGTTTGGCCAACATAAAGGTAGTGACATTAATAATAATAAAGCTTTACAAATAGATTTCTAAACAGATTGGCACCAATGTATTATTGATTATGTAACAACTTACATTTGTGTTATTTCATATATTATGCACACAGGGTAGTTGAATACATTATATACACATAAATTTGATTTTGGGATTGCTTGCCATTGAGTAAAAGAAGGATCATACATTTTTAGTATTTTCAATCCATTGGAGAAGAAAGAGTTAGCCTACGCAGTCATATTTGGTGCCAGATAAATCATGCTAGATGATTTATCTAGAGTAATTTATGTCTGTGGATTCTACGTTAGACTAGCTATTAGTTGGTCTAGTTTCGGCCACCTTACCCAATGCCACACCCCTTTTCCAGATAGGTGTGCTCCTTACTACCGCAGAACTACATTACCCACACTTCCAGTCCCTGCAAGTCTACACTTCTTTGCTGTTTTTATACAACACAGGAATCCCTAGAAGATACTGCCCACCAGTAACGGCATGAGGCAGCCAACTGTTTCAATCCGTGATCGGCTAAGCAGCCCACTGCATATGAGACCTAATGGAATATTGCCTTTCATCAGCTGAGAGAAATTCTCTCTTGTCTGGTTCAAGCAGTACCGGGTGACCTAAGGTCAACTGCTCTTCTAGATCTACAAGTCATCTGCGCACTAGCACTTAGAATCAATCTCTTAGTGCCATTGAGATCGGCAATTTGTTCATATAAGAGCTCACAACAGTAAACTCTTTTGCAATAAAGGCCCCATTGTCCCAACTACTTCTGCTACAAGTGACCTACAAGAAGCCACAGTAATTAAATGTCAATATGTGGGTTTGTTAAACTTGTATTTTATTATGTTGAAAGCACTGAAACCAGAACCTTTTATATGATCTTGTGAACGTATCTCTAAAAAACAGGTTTATTCTGTGTAACAAAATTTTAGTGTTTGATACATCATAATATGCCGTAAGTAGTGATTGTTCATCATAACTTACCAGTAAGAAGCTCCAAATATGAAATTAGCTTAAGTGGTGTATAATTGTACATGTTTACAAGACAGTAATTGGTATTATATGGTAGTGGATATTAGAAGATCTCAATTGTATGGACATATAGGGGCAGATTTACTTACCCCGCGGTGCGTTGTCCGGGGGTCGGGCACGATTCACTATCAAAGTGCGTCCGAGTTCCATTCTGTGTCGCTGATGCGCCAAGGTCCGCCGGAGTTCACCTGCTTCTTTCCGGTGCATGTGAGTGCTTGATCTTGCAACGCAAATCCTTTTTTAAATTCCGCGGTTTGTCCGAATCCGTTGGGTTGTCCAGATTCCACACTACCCAATTTCTGTTACGTGCAAGCCAGTGCCGATGCGCCAAAATTGATCGTGTGCGCCAAAATTCGTCGCAAAACGGAGACATTCGTGAAACCCAACGAAAGTGCGTCCAACTGACCCTTAGTAAATGAGCCCCATAGACATTCACGTCATATGGACAACACATAGATGTCATGTAGATAGTGACACTGGAGGATGAGAAGTGGAGCACTGTTTCACTTCAAAAAGTCCTTTACAACAGGTCATTTGTGGCTCGGAATCAAGTAGATTTGTCAGTCTTTCTTTTGTTGCGGATCAGCAAAATAGGGTGACAAATTTTTGTATAGGGCTCTGATGTGAATGATAAACTTATAAAACAAAAATCTTAACAATTTACCATGAATCCATGTGCAGGAGTCCTTAGTCTGGAATTATATATAAATTGCTTAAAACAAGCCTAAAGATCACAACTATGGGCATATACACTCTGTATATATTGATTATATATAACAGTCTTACTAAGTGAGTGCCATAATATGACTTGTTACATCACATATAAGAATCTGCCCTGTGTATAACATTAGTGACATCATTGTTGTGTTATTCCTATAATGTGACATTGCATAGAAATATGTATAACATAATTTTATGCGAAATCCCACTACTGTGACATCAGTCTTTTTTATGGTTCCTGAACTGCAACTTTGCTGATTTTGACCTCAGGCAGCACCACCTGCAGAAAGATGGGGGCCACACCAGGGGTACAGTTATCGGCTACCAAGCAGGATCTTCCGCTTAAAAATAGTGTCTCTTCACATCGGATGTACGCATGGGTATGAGAAACTTCATAGAAAAACCCACATACTAAAAAAAGTAACCTGATAAATAACTTTTGGATAAACAGAGATAATGCCGTTTAATAGGAAGCAGTGGAGAGTTTAGGTTCACCCCTGAACGTGACATCACTGTGTGCATTCTTGTTCATTCATGAAATTGGGCATTCAGGAAAGACAACACAGATCAGACTGAAGTCCAATACAACAAAAAATATCTTAAGTTCTGAATTTGCAGGTAAACTTAGAAATGGCATTATTCATAATGTAAATATTACCATATACTATTGAGATTAAAATAGCAATCCTGAATGTAAAGTTATTTACAAAAAAAGCCTTTTATATAGAATGCATTTTTTTTTAATGTGCAAGAAGCCCCCTTGTGGAATAAAATATAAAAACATTTTATTAAAAAAGTTTTCACAAATCAAATAACATACTGAACAATCCAAAAAAGATGCTATAACTTTTTATTTATAGTTATTTATATATTTCATACTGAGTAACACATATTTAAGGGGAAGTCATATTTATTTGTACAAGTCATTAAATATTTGGTTCACAATATTTTGGTGACTTATTACCCTTCTCTCTCCACTTTATAAAAATGTAGGGGCGGTTAAGTGGGTCAGGTTGGATAGGGGCTTCATATCCAAAAAGCTTGGCATTTCTTATGTACCTCTCACCCCGGTAGGGATGACAGTACGTATGACACATAACCACATGGTCAACAATTGGTTGGGGTTGGGATAGGATGAGATTGCACACCTTAGGTGCTGAAAGAACAAATTATTTGACAGAAGAGTACAGGCTGTTTTGTTGTTCTAATATATGTGCAGTTGCTAGATTTGTTTTCTCCTGGGCAACACCTTTAAGATTTTGTCATCGGCCATGAAGGGGTTACAGATAGAAAATGTTAAATCTACTAGATTTACTAAGAGACAGTGATATATGTGCAAAACCAGATATAATAATAGTCATCTATATTAATATAGACATGCTCATTCTACTTGGTTGGTTGTGACTAATATGGCCAAATCCACACATAATTGATGGCTGATGTTGGCAGTTGCAACAAAATGACCAAATCACATAAGCACAAGATTGCAAATGGCCACTTTCTACACATAAATTCAGATGGACATTGCCGGCCGATTAGGTTATAAGCAAGTCTGAAGAAAAGATGCCATCAATTCCAATCATCCCTTTTCCCAGCCACAGAAAAAGCTAAAGTTTTCCAAGCTTGGCTAACAGCCTTGCTGGCAATTTGACAGGATGAATAGAGAAGAAGACAGAGTTGGACTTGACAAATGGATGGAACATGAGGAGAAAGCGAGATATAAAAATTCTCCAGTGTGTTCAGATCCATATTCTTATCTGTAGGATACAGGACCGGATTAAGATGGGTGTCGCCCCCTAGACCCAAAATCTGGTGGGGACCCCCAATGAATGTAGCCCAGACAGTTATACATATTACTATTCTAAATTAACATTAATAGCTTAGGTTTTAGCAAAATGAAAGTGGAAATAGCACTGACTACTTGTCCTAGTCGCCACGCCAGTCCCATGCGCCACTGCTTCCCTGAGAGTCACTGCCACAGCTTGGAGGCAGGCACCTGTGCAGTGCGGTGGTACTGCTGCTCCGCATCACTCACACCTTCATCATCACTCCTTGCTGGTGGGGGCCCCGTTATAAGTAAAGTGGTGGGGGCCCCGGGTACGTGCCCCTGGAGCCCTCCCTATAATTTGGCCATGGTAGTATGTGATTTTTTTAAGATAAACTTTTACCCCAAAAACTTTTAGACTATAGACACTTTAGACTAAACTACATTAGGCATCAATAGTCAATTTACCTGGTGTCCCATGTATTCCCACTCGTTCCACTAAAAAAAAAAAAAAGATTTTATTAAAGGATCTGTGTTCTCTTCTGAGGGTTTCATTCCCATGTGTAAAGATTGCCAAACATATCATAAGAAAATGTAACTGTTTCATAGGAAAGACAATTGTAGATTAAACATACATGCCAGAAGATGTGAAACGGACCTTAAATGGGATTTCCCACGAAGACAAGTTTCTTAAATGTACTCAGGATAACAAAATAACACATTATCTAATTCCCTGTTATTAACAAAAAATACAGTATTTCACAGATATAAGTTCAACCGGTCTCAATTAGTCCTGCTGTACACAATTTCAGTTGCCCCTAGACACGACCCTGTAACTTATGACTTAGGTTCGAGAGCCTCCATCTTGGATTTCTGTGTGAAGCTGTGGAGCTGAGATTCTCTCTCTCTGCTCCCTGCACTCTAGCCCTGCCTTCCTCACACTGATTTACACTAATACACAGACACTGAGTTCCTGCCTGCGCCAGTGTGAGGAGTGTAAAGCTACAGACAGATAAATTCTTTATGTGAGGAGGGGGAGAAAGGCACAGCAGATCTAGCAGTATGGAATAGCAGAAATGTAGGAGAGCCGACTGTCATTGTGTGCAATAGGCATCTCATGGATATCATCATCTCTGATCAGTCTCATCTCTCTCTTTCTAGGTGTCAGATGCTATTACAATGTTCAAAAGCCAGATGAAAGATGAATATAAACCTTGTACCCTGATAATTTAACCACAATGTAAGCTCACAGAACTAGATGGATCATAATGTGTCTGCTTAGAGAGTCCCCACCCACACCCTGGAATATTACACTGACCATCACTGAGTGATATGAGCTAAATCAGCAATAGAACTTGTGAAGAAAAATTGTGAAGTAAAGGGTTAAAAATGATCTTTATTTTGTTAACATCCCTAGGGGATTCAAATTTTAGAATTTTATTTCATGAGAAAACCACTTTAAGGCGCTGTCCCCAAGTAACCCATAGTTCAAGAAGGAGAAAAGTAAAAGTGACCAATTTTCTTTACCAAAAAATAGGACAGCAAATCTATATAAGACTTAATCCAATGGCTAAAGGGATAATCAGTGTGTACTTGAATGTGTCCATTGGGAATCTGTTCTTTCTGGAATAGATATACTGGTTTGGCTTTAATCGTGCATCATGTCTTAAGGCTTCTTGTAGGTCATGCTTGATATCAAGGGATCTGCCTTACAAGGTAGCTAAAAAAGTGTGGTGTTCCTTATCCCATCCTGTAAAACGTATTTGCATAGTTTCCCAGAGTCCCCTAGTGGAGCGTTCATGGCTATAAGACTCCATACACCTTCCCGGCAGCCTTGATTGGCAGTCTCCGTAAGGAGAACACTTACTTCCCGATCCATTCCATGGAAACTGACTTGTGTGCTGGTCCAACCCCATGGGCTCTACACAGTGCAGTAGATAGGAGTCTTTGTATCATTCAGAAATGTGATGCAAGGACTCCCTGTCTCACAGCCGAACTGCAGTGTCGACACTGTGCAGTGCCAGTGCTGTACTTCGGC
This sequence comes from Engystomops pustulosus, assembly GCF_040894005.1. NCBI lineage: Eukaryota > Metazoa > Chordata > Amphibia > Anura > Leptodactylidae > Engystomops > Engystomops pustulosus. Next base: position 163,405,823 of record NC_092413.1, on the reverse strand, counting down.
AGGCAGACAAGGACTTCTTGCATCATATTTCTGTATGATGCAAGGACTCCCATCCCCTGCACTGTGCAGGGGACAGGATGAACATATTTATGTGGTAGATGAACCCTGCAACCAGTTTGTAAAACCTGACGTAGATTACTACTTACTTCTGATTAACTCTTCAATTTGCATGGAGACAAATCTCTATAAGACTTATTAATCCAATGGTTAATCAATGTGTAAGGTTGGTGGCACATAAACATGTTTATTCCATGGAAACAGGCTTGTGTGCTGGTCCAGTCCCATGTGCCGTACACAGTCCAGTGGACAGGAGTCCTTGCATCATACAGAAATGTGATGCAAAGACTCCCTGACAACTAAACTACAGTAAATACAGTGCTAGTCCTGCACTTTGGAAGGCAGACATGGATTCCTTGTGTCACATTTCTGTATGATGCAAGGCATCCCGCCCCCTGCACTGTGTTCGCCTCCATGGGATTGGACCAGCATATGGTCAGTTGCCATGGGGATGAACACATTTCTGTCAGCTGGCCCAACACTATGGATGCAGATTTTTAAACAAAGTAAAAAAACATGTGCAGAAATAACCCTGCAACCAGTTTCTAAAACCTGACTGCAGACTACTACTTACTACCAATTAAATCTCCAAATTGTTTGCTACAATATACATAAAGCATCATGAAATAAAATATAAGCTTTTATCAACATTCTAAACTGATCCCTATCTTGTCATAAAATTTAAAAATCCAGGACCTCGTAATAACCTAATTAATTGCTAATTTTATATTTAAAAAGCCTTCCCTCTTTTACAACTTTCCTTTCTTATGATGTGCATAAAGTCATTAATTTCGCTATTATTTTATGATTTTTGGCCTGAACAGACAGTATGCATGTCTGCATGAAGGCAAAGCAAAACAAATGCATTTTATATTCAAATTTATACAACTCCATACATTTTTATGCTGTTTATTTGAAAATTAATCTTTTCTCAGGCCTCAGAGACAGCAAATGTTGTCAAATTTTGAGGGCTACCTGGAAAGCCTTAGGGACTGCATTACCCTTATGCATAAGAAACAGCAAAATAAAATAAAAATAAATGAATTTTCTGATACGTCATGGCTAATCCCTTGAGCTGACCTACAAATGAATTATGGAGGCTGTGTTATAGGGCTGGGTAGATCTGGTGATTTCACCCAGAGATTTATCTTATTTCCCAACTTATTTTCATATCTTGCATTCCTTTCTTTCGGAATTACACTGTAAATAAAAGAACCAGGGACCCCTTTTCTTCTCTGCCTTTGAATTCATATCGACTTGATAAATTAAAATGGTGAGATGAGTTTTGTATGACCCATCCTTAAGGATTTGGGAAATTTAGCTGATGCAAAACAAGGCATTAATTTGGCGAGGACTAACTCTTTACAACGCTTAGTACCCTGACAATGATGAATGGCATCATTCCAAGCAAATGGTAATTTCACTTTTTGTGACACTACTTTAGAGCAAAACCGACTTTCTCCACACAAAGAATTTGCAATCCTATTGAGAAGAGGCTGTACCTGAATATCAGAAATCCTTCATTGTTTAAATATCATCTGATATTCTTGATTGGCTTCAGACTGAAGGTTGAAGCTGAATTAGGGAGGTTAAGTCCTAACCTTGAAAGATTTAGAAGCCATTGAAATTGTGCTTTTGGGTCCTTATTGGCTTGTGTTTATAAAAAAAAAAAATCTTTAAAATTCAATGAGGGGAGGGAGGAAAAAAAAAACACAAAACTTGTCACATTCATCAAGTGAAGTCACTGGAAAGACATCTACAGAGGAACACCCAAAAAGTATAATCTGGTAGAAGAACCAGCAGAGATAGAAATCACACAGATTACAAAATACCCATCATAACATTAAGAAAAAAACGGCCAAAATATAACTGTTTGTTTGGAAATTTATTGTGCAAATCTTAATTTAGACTTCCTAATATTTTAAAAAATGGAGTTACAACCTGATTATATCTACAGAATTTATTTTTCTCGACAAATGATTGGTTGACTGTTAAGCACTTATTAATGGTTTATACATAGATTTATTTGTGTAACTGAAATTTGTAACATTATAAATAAAATATACAATACATCTTGCTTGCTCCTCAGTTATAGCCTGTATTATACTCAGGAGCTGTATTCACAATTCTGCTCTTCAACACACCAATAGCTGAAACCCAATTTCATATATAGTAATACAGGTAGTTTTTGGAAGAATTGAAAGCAAGTATCATAAGGATAATTATGATACTAAGATGTTAATTTTGTCTGATTTCAAGCCTTGGTCTAGGGAGTGTTGAGCTGTAAAGATATCAAAAGCTTAACTGCTGTTGGCTGCATGGAATATATATATATATATATATATATATATATATATATATATATATATATATATATAAACAAACAGCAGCAGATTTAGAAGCCATTGAAATTGTGCTTTTGGGTCCTTATTGGCCCTAACAGTCATTGGGGAGAAACGGTGTTGTGCTGCTTATGGTTTGGCAGAAGAGACACTGCCCGCAGTTCCAATTTTGTCAAGTACCGTTGCTTTAGCTGCCTGGTGCAGGCTACCATTGAAACCCTTGTACAGTGTTCCACCTGACTTGCGATATGGCACTGGTTGTGATCATTTACATTTTAGGTGCTCCGATGTCACCATAACTGGTGCTCTTGGCTACTAGGATCTATCTTCATAAATCAGTATTTAACAGCTGTTTAGAAACTTTATGGCGTGTAATCAGTGTGTAGGGGTTCTATGGCGTGTAGGGGCCATAGGGGGCATATAGGGGCTCTATTCGCGACATGGAATATGTAGAGATGATGTTAATGGGTTCTTTTTTCTTTACACCTCACAAGGATGTTCATTCATATTTCCATACCCATCTCACCTAATATAGAACTCTGCTGACACAGAAATTACATTAGAATATGATGCCTTAACAGATGGAGGGGAAAAAATGAGAATGTTGTTATGATGCGTCAAGAAGAAATGCTCGGATGCAGGTGTCACTCTACAGACAAAGATACTATTTCAGTGCAAGAATGTCTGGGAGATGTCAACTTCCCTATGAACAATACCATTCACATTCCGCACAGCATCCAAAACAGGAATATTATCTTATTTCCCATTAACGCTAAAACAAACCTTCATTTCCCAGGAAAATGCACTCAACACTAGGACCACCCAAACCCTCTTAAAGAGGTTATCCTAGAAGAACACTGGTCCAACTGCATATATAGCCCCATAAAACAGCACCATCTCTGTTCCTTTTCTAATGATGTGAGGGTAGATGTGGGGTAGAACGTAGATAGTTTTCCATGTAGGAATTAAAGTATTACCAGTACCCCTTCATAAGTCAAGTGTTTTTCTGATCCAGTATATATTCCTCCTGAAAACCGCACGCCTGTAATATTACTTCTATGACTACCTATGCCAAAGGGTATAGGTAGTGAGACAGAGCATTTATCCCTCTAGTGGACCCAGCCTATCCAATATCATTCCATATGAATAACAGCATGCTCAAAATCCATGTTTAATTCTTGAAATTATTTTTTACATTCCATAAGTGAAAATCAACAGAGAAATCATGACTTGACTTTTGATTACTTTAAGGAAATCCAGGCTCCCAAGAATCCCTTATTGTAACTTGTTAACCCTGCCACCATCCCAGGGGTCAGTTCATCTGCTAGCACATGGGTTAAAGTGAACAGATGAGCCCCTTTTCCTTAGTCTCCCTACCAGAGGCTGAACTTGATCTTCTATCATTTGATGTCATGCAAGACCAGATAAATGACAAGTCTTTCGAGAGCCTGCAGAAGTCCTTTAGAACAGCTGCACAGCCTTCTCCACTTCTTTCCAGCAGGTTTCTCACTTAAGAAAAAAACACGCTTCATTACATCGCCTCTTACTTGAGCTGCAAGGGTCTATTCAAGGAAGATAAGCCTCTTAGAAATGAAGTAGCGTTGAATTTAGGTTTTGACTGACAGCAGGAAGGTTTATCCATTGAACAGACAATACTGCTTTCTCTGCATTAAGCTAGGAGGCGGACAATGATCTGTTTTTTAGGCCGCATCTCATCTCTTTCCCACAGCAGAAGGTGATTAGAGTGAGGAAACAGGGACTCAGAAAGAAAGCTGAGTAGTATCTCCCCAGCCCTCTGTTTCCTGAATAGGACTGGATGGAAGTTCTAGGCCAAGTGCATCAATCACAGATTAGCCATGAGGATGAGATGGGTTACCAGATGCTGAGGATGAACATATGGGCCTCTCAAGAAACTGGTGATACAACATAGACAAAGATTCAAAATCTATTTCTGTGAATAGATTAGAGGAAAATTCCCATAGATGTCCAAAAACGTATGGTCTTACAGCTGCTGCCTATAATGTACATCCATATGTCACAAGGAGGCCATTTTGTTTCCAATATTACTAGTCATCTGATTGTAGCTCTCTATTTTAAACTTAAACACTTTGGCTATCATTGGAAAATAAAACTTAAAGACATACTTGATTATATACTTTTAGGTGACCACGAAAAATAATCACAATAAAGATAACTAGGATATTCCTCAAAAGTAAAACCAGGTAAAGTAGTGGAAAAATATTCAGGATTTATTATTATTATTATTATTATTATTATGATGTCAAAAAGTTGTGAATGTGGCTATAAATTTCATGTATGTTTCTATATATGTCATTGAGATGCACAATGTTTATCAACCTCAATTTATGATTTTTTGAAACTTGGTTTATTTAGGTACCGTATATACTTGTGTATAAGCCGAGTTTTTCAGCACAAAAAAATGTGATGAAAAACCTCACCTCGGCTTATACCCGAGTCAATAAAAAAATAAACTTACATACTCACCCTCCGGCGTCCTCGATGCGGCTCCTCTTCTTTCTTCTCCTTGCTGTATTAGCCGGCAGAGATGCGTCCACGCGTTGCTGTGATGCGGCGGTGTCTGCGCTGATGATGTATAGTGTGCGCCGGCCGGCAGATCGCGTGGACACCTCTCTGATGGCTAATACAGCAAGGAGAAGAAAGAAGAGGAGCCACGGGGACCGGAACATGGGGGGCATTAGGACCTGCACCGGGTATATTTATCAAATATAAATATTTCAAATTATTTTAAGGATTTCTTAATTTTTGGGGAGGATTTATAAATATGTTCTCTTCGTTGAGATTGTAGCTCTTTATTTTAAACTTAAACACTTTGGTTATCATTGGAAAACAAAACTTAAAGAAAAACTTGATTATATACTTTTAGGTGGCCACTAAAAATCATCTGCATATGACAATAAAGATAACTAGGATATTCCACAAAAGTAAAACCAGGTAAAGTAGTGGGAAAATATTCATGATGTCAAAAAGTAGTGAATGTGGCTATAAATTTCATGTATGTTTCTACATATGTCATTGAGATGCACAATGTTTATCAACCTCAATTTTGATTTTATGAAACTTGGTTTATTTAGGTACTGTATATACTTGTGTATATACACAGCTTATACACAGGTCAATTAAAAAAAAATAAACTTACATACTCACTCTCTGGCATCCCCAATGCTTGGTGCAGCTCTCAGTCTTCGGTGCGGCTCTTCTTCTTTCTTCTCATTGCAGTATTAGCCGGCAGAGACGCGTCCACCCAATCTGCCGGCCGGTGCACACTGTGATGCGGCGGTGTGTCCGCTGATAATGTATAGTGTGCGCCGGTCGGCAGATCGCGTGGACACCTCTCTGCCGGCTAATACAGCAAGAAGAAGAAAGAAGAGGAGCCGCGGGGACCGGAACATGGGGGGGCTGCGTCGGCCTTCGGGACCGAAGGTGAGTATGTAAGTTTGTTTTTTTTATATGTGCTTGCTTTATGTGCGGGCTGTCTGTCTGTATACTACATGGGGCTGGCTGTATACTACTGGGGGCTGTCAGGCTGTATGCTACTGGGGGCTGGCTGTTTTAATGCTACAAGGGGCTGGCTGGCTTTATATTACATGGGGCTGGCTGGCTGTATACTATATGTTCTCTTCTCTAGTTCAACATACAGAATTGGGCAAATTTCATGGGAAAAGAGTGAAGTTAAAGGCTCCTTCTGCAACAACATCAAATGCACATAATATTCACTGTGAGAAATTATTTATATGATGTTTTACTGAACATTTATAGATGGAACCTAAACTATAGAATATTTCAATTAAGTACAGCTCACAAATTGGAAGATATCCATTCATTTGTCCAAGCAGCAAGAAACAAGGAAGTCTTTAATTTTCATTTACTATCAGCAGCCTCACTAAGGGGAACAGATTGAGTTATATCAACATTTGATATTATAATTATAAGTAAACCCTTCTAGTATGTAAATTGAAGGTTCCAGTAAAAAAATGCTGATGTTATTCATTTTGTGTTATTAATCCCAGTGGGAGCAGCCGGCCTCTTTCTCTTGTGTAGAGACACTTCCAGTGTTGTCGGTGGTAATAAACAAGCGCATAGCTTTAGAACAAAACAAGTAGACAATGATACCAGATATACAATACTAGACTGAGAGTTGTACGGAGATATACTAGCATGGCATCAAATTATCATTACGTCGTCATTATACAAAGCATTACAGGTAACAAGATCTCTTTTATCTGGTAAATTGTGCAGTATAAGGTGTCCCTGGGAACAAATGCCATGAAACAACATTTTTCAACTACAAAACAGAATAACCAATACAATATGTGTATTAGACGGAAAGATGGTCATCTGTAAACCACACGACATGTCCCACTGGTCGGACTCTACAACAGTCAATCTACTGTTAACATGTGTCCAATGGATAAGTGATAATGTTTAGGCGTGATTATCCCTTTGAAAACCCCTTTTACATTTCTTGTACATGGTAACATAGTGAAGTTGGTAGATGGAAAATGCGGATGAATAAATGTTTATGTTTTGCAGCTCAAAGCTTAGAATACTAAAATGAAGTTTGATGGTAGTCCATATTCTTACAACCCCTATGTTCAGCTTAGTGAATGTGACACTCATCAGTCATGTGATTCGTATATAGTCCAGTTACATTAAGGAACCACGAGGAGGACCACACACAACTCGCTTTGTAAATTTGCTACTCCAACATAACTGTTTTTGAAACTATAGTCTCCTGCTCCCTGTTGGCCTCAAGCCGATTCATCTAAAGTTCCACCTACAGACCTGATGAAGGGGGTGACACACCCCCGAAACCCATAGTCCACTATCCGTATGAATAAATTTTCAAACAAAAGAAATCTGTGTCGAACCGACTTAATAACAGGCAGCGCGTCTTGCACCAACCTGTGATTTCCCTATCCGGCACCATTCAGTACCAGATCCTGGGAAGACACAGCAAACTCTAACCACCGAACCAATCGGAAGACTGGACCTAGTTTTCTAAAAAAAAAAAAAATGGGATAATCATAATTAGAGAACAGCAATGACTGAGGCACAGAGAAAGTTTATAATGACATTTACTGAAGACTACAGCAGTCACAAATCAGTGTATAGGACTTTGCATTAAATTACTTTAGCACATTTGTGGCCACATCACATCTCTCACACTTCTCTGGTGGGATTTTGGTCCACTCTTTTTCCAGTCTCTTCCACAGTTATATGACTGGAGTTTTTTCCACAACTTTTTCACAAAGGATTTTCTAGGATTTTCTGTTTCAAAGAACATCTTATACACTTTTTCTGTGTGACAAAGGGCATTGTTCTCCATGAAAATTGCTGGCTGATTGAGTGATTTCAGCAAGGAAGGAACCATGTGTTGTTGAAAAAGGTTTTGATACACTACCGCGTTCACTCTGCCATGTGGCTGTATGAGAGGTCCAACTCTTCCTGCAGAAAACATTCCCCAAACCATGACACTTCCTCCATCACCATTAAATGACTTCTTTACACACTTTGGGTTTAGTCTTTCCTTAGTTTGTCGACAAACATAATGTTTCCCATCAGTTCCAAATAAATTAAACTTTCATCAATAAAATGAACTGTGAACCACTTCTACATTGTCTGCATAACATGCTCCTTAGCATAGGTGAGTCTAGTTGTTGATTCTTTCTGCTAATTAGAGGTTTTGTCACTGCAAAGTGGCCTTTAAATCCAAATGCTGGTAACATCGAGGCACTGGCCCACATGCTCCAGTATGTGCCACTATTAAGGGTAGTTTGCCTATCATGCAGCATGCGCCAGATTCATGGAGAATCTGGTGCACACTGCGGGTACCAAATGTGCATGAACTGAGTGCGCCAGTTTTTTTCTGGTGCACTAAGTTTAAGGGCTGTGCAACACATGTCGTTTTATTCTGACATAAATGTGGCGGCCGGTGTGAATGTGGCATTATTTCCTTCATAAATGTAAGCCACTCTATGTTGAGACAAATCATTACCCTTTTCAGCACTGAACTGGCAAGAAATTCCAGCTGCAGTGTTGAAATAATTAGCCATGGAGATTCCCCCCCATTATTGTGTCCTCTCTTGCATTTCTGTTTCGAGGGCAACCTGCATTCTTGGAGGACTTAAATGTTGTGATGTTGTAAATATTCAAAATTGTAGAAATCAAGAACAGGCATTTCTCTTGATATGGCTTTCATGCTTTGGCTTTCATCTGGATCACCTGCTGCTGGGGGGTTTCAGTCACTTTGAAACGGCACACCATTTTTGCAAAGTTAATGAAAACTGGAAAGTTGGGCCACCAGTTAAATAGAGTTTGTCAGATAATTAAGGAAATTAGAACCAGGTACCGGATTAACACTATTAACTTGCAGGGTGAATACAAAGCTGTTAACATTGCATTAACAAAGAAGTGAATTAACAGAATGTTAACACATGTACTAACATTGTGGCACATTTACTTACCCGGTCCTGTCACGATCCCCGAGGTGCGTTGGACAGGATTAAGTCCAGCGCGATTCAGATCGTGTGCTCGATATCCTGCATGTGTCGCTTACCCACTGAAGTCCGCCGCAGTTCACCTTCTTCTTCATATAAGTGCATGTCTTGCAACACAATTTGAATTTTAAATCCCGCACTTAACAGCCATGCCCCCGATTTGTGTCGCATGAACGTCGGCGTGATTGCGCCAAAATCTGATCACGTGCACCAAAAACCCCTGTTAAATGCGTCACAAATTGGAAATAGTCGGGAACCAGACGGAAATGCGGTGTGCGGACCCTTAGTAAATGTACCCCATTGTGTTAAGGCATGCATTTCCTAAATGTTAACAGCTTTGTAATCAGGTAAATCTCCTCTTCTCAGCTGTGTTTCAAAATGCATGTGTTACTGCCATATGTGAATGCACCCCTAGGTGTCTGAAAGCATTCTCTAATTTTGATCAGTGTTCTTTTTCATTTATCTCATTTACATTTTTGTTCTCTGCTTAAGTAGATATACAATTTATGAAATAACCTTAAAATACTGATATTTTACTCATGTAAAGATATATTCACATAGGACTACACAATCACCTTGATGTTTAGGAAATTGTATGTTCTCGAATTTTGATCTCCAGTGTAGATAAATGAACAGACTAAACTTTCATGGGTAGACCTCTTATGTTTAGTAAGCAGTAAGCAATCCTCTCTGGATTCTAATGCAGGCAATGTGATTAGACACAATATAGTGGAATATTCCCAGTGTCATCCATTAGAGGGCTCTTTATGCCACTGATTGAGTCTCACTGCTTGGTTATTAATATATAGAGACAGAAAATTTGTATTGCTTATGTATACCCATGATTATGTGGCATCTTTACCTCTGTGCCACTAGGGTCATAATTGCACCATTTGCAAATGTCGTTTTAACCTCAGGAAATGAAATGAATGCAAACAAAGTTCTGATGCTTTCATTCCAATCAGTATCATGTTATAAAGTCCAGCCAAAAAAGGGATTCATTTACCTGACCTGTCATTTTGATCTTCATTGTCAGGAAAATGTAGTTGGCCTTGGAGTTTTGTTGGGGGAGAGGGGAGTCTGCCATGGCCCTGAGATGTGTTAGAGACACTGAAAGTTTTCATTTTAACTCCTTAATGAGCCTGACCTCTGACCCACGTTGATGAGTTCCATACCTTTATTAGTGTGCTTTCCAAATACATTTGACACTAGTCACAATTCTGACAGGGTTATAACTAATGAAACCATGCTCAAAAATAATGATCTGAAATTGCTTGTCCTTTTTGGGGGGGGGCCTAATTCACATAAACATTAAAGATGACAACCGTCAGTAAATCTACTCACAGTCTGTTAAAATGAACTGCACTTTTTATTCATGGATACAAAGGGCCTATAAAGAAGTCAAATTATTCACCCTACACAAAAGGTAGTGCACCTATCCGTGAGGTTATAAATTCTCCCCCACCAATTCTAGATCCACCTGCCTTCATTTTTTTACACATTTTTACTATAAAAGTTTTGTGCTGTTCCCTTAACCTTGAACACTGAAGCCTGAAAACATTGGCTCAGTTTGCCACTTAATTTTTCCATTAAGTTTACATGCCTTCCTTAGTTTAGCTCAGTCATATAAGCAGAGCAGGTAAGAAATAGAAGAGTCTACTATGGATGCAATATTAGATACAACGGGGCTAGCTTTGGAAATTTTTTTATTTTACCAACATTTGAAACAGATATTGCTTTTATGGCCAATATTAGTTTGGTTTACTAGTTGATGGTTTGCAAAATAACCCATAGGCTTTCATATACAACAAAAAACTATTTATTTTTCATCATGGCTAAGGCTTTCCACAGTCTCTGACTGCTGACACATGACCGCTACAGCCAATCAGTGACTGAGCAGTCATGAACATCACTTTTAGAAAAAGAATCTCTTGTCAGAATTTTCTGAAAAAGTAAAGAATAATATTATAATTCTACAATAAGATTGTACATTGTAGAGTACAAGACCAGCGGTCTAAGTTTTGCTGTAATTCAAATCTATTTCTGTAATTCAAATGAATTGATACAGATTGTTGAGTTCTGGTAAAAAATTATTCTTTTTGTGGACATTAACTATTCAGGCCACATTTACAGACCTATAGAGTTTTAAAGGCCATGCATGCTGTGCTGAGGATTCTAGGTAAGGAATATGCAAATAGATTTAGCATGAATAAAATTTAAAAACAGTTTACGACCCCACACACCATTTTTGGCGTAATTGGGTTGAGAGAAGGCCAGGCGCTGGCCCGAACTCCCTGGCCTGCTGGATGTACTATAATCCATCTAACCTGGCAGAGATTTAATTCCTGTGGCCAGAGCTTTTTAGTATATCTGGGGTGCAGTATGTTGGTGGGAGGAAAATCAACAATGGCAGTAAATATGCCAGTATTAATAAATTATCTCTTAGTTCTCAATGCTGTTGTAATTAGGCTGCTCTCTATGTATCTGTTCCTGACTTATAGAAAGCCTTGAAACATGAAGTAGGATAATAGCCAATCCAGTAAGTTCCTTCCAAAAGAAATTGACACAAAGATTTCCCATTGAAACTGAATTGAAACTGTAAAGATAAAAAGTTTGCTTTTTTCCCACCCTGGAAAACTGATTTACATATTCCTTAACCATATTTAAAAAAAAAGACCAGCTCAAAAATGGATGAATGATTAGACAGACAGCTATTAAAGTAACATTAATATGTAATATTAAATTAGTAGAGCAGAGTTGAATATAGCATTATATTTTAGGAATTGAGACCAACAAATTATCATATTTCTAAATAAGTTAACATTAAAAAAAAAAAGAAAAACTACTTGAAAAATCTCTTACATGTCCTGTAAAAACAAGCAATGTATTTGACGTACCATTTTCTGAAAATAATCATTTCAGATTCTGGATATAAATTTACACAGTCAGATCCAAAATTATAATAGTATTTTTCTTGGCAGAGTACACAACTTTTCAAAATCATTCACCTATCCAGGAGGGCAGCACAGAGCATTTCTACGCCAAGAATGTGCTCGTTCTCACTTTGAATTACTCAGGTTAGAATGAAAAACAAATCTGAGCCTTTTTATGCACCAAATATGCCAAGACAAAAAAATGATCAAAGGCAAGCTCGCCCATGTGGAGTCTGCCATGTTTTTCATCTCCTCTGGTAATTAATAATTTGTTTCAAAATACTGCCTGCGTTACCAAACCTCTACTAGTCAAACATAGAGTACTATACAGTCCGAACATATTCTAAAGGAACAGGGGATTGTGTATTGGGTCTGATAATTCAAGATTTTTGTGGATAGATGGATGGATGGATAGATACATACATACATGGATATTCCAAAAAAAAGTTCCGGATCTCTGCAATTTGAAAGTGAAAATTCAAGTGGATTTATTCATACCACACTGCTACCACTGCGGTGTGGTATCAATAAATCCACTTGAATTTTCACTTTCAAATTGTGGAGTCCTGCATCTTTTTTGGAATATATTACATGGAGTCATTTTGCCAGGACTCTGTTGGCTTGCACCCATATACGTAGTTTCAATAGTGCTGCTCTAGACTTTGGGCCAGATGTATCACTTGTTTTTTCTGTTGTTCTTGCGCCTTTTCACACTTTCGCACTGTTTTTGCACCAGTTTTATGACTAAACACCAAACTAGCCACACAGCAAAAATAACCATGTTTCCCTTATTTATCCTACCAATCCAGATGTTTTGCTGCGCCTAATAATATTCATCATTTGGGACTTTTCATTCAGGCGCAAAAGCGGGAGCAAAAACACTCCAGCCTGAAGGTGGCGTAAACTGAGAAGCAACACTGAGCTCTTGTGCAGAGCAGCTTATTCCCAGCAGCAGAGCTCAGCAGACACTACAAACACTACCTGCAGCCAATGTTTACAGTTCATGACCTTCTATTTACAAAACAATCTGCAAAATCTGCAGCTCAGAGCAGGAGAGAAGAGAAGTTTGTAGGATTTTGCAGATAGTGTTGAGAAGATTACTGGGTGCAGCTTGTCACCTACCTGGGCTTTGCTGTGAGTGTCATTTTCATTCTGGGGTGTTGGAGAGAAGCAGAGAGGAGTTTGCAGGAGGATCACATGTAAGTGCCCCGATCTAACATTGCGCCTAAATTGTGCCTAAAGTAAAGTGATTAATAAGAGGTAGGAACTCAACTCATTACAAATGGTTGTAGCTTGCATTAATTCAGGTGCTACAGTGCGCCAGAATTAAGGCACAACTACTACACTTAAGCGCAGAAAAGTGATACATCTGGCCCTTTGTTTTTTCTAAGCAGATAGATAGATAGAGATATTAATTCCCCTGAAAACAGTATAAAAACTAGACATTCAAAAATACAAATATTCTACTACTAATATTCTACTGAAAAACTAAAGACAGACTATGGATGCTGTGGGAATTATAAGTCATTTTGTTTTAACATCCAACATAAATAGTATGATTTTTTTAATATTCTTTTTGTACTTGAACATCTGTATGTGTAAAATGTTATTGCATGATATACATAGAAAAATATGAGAAAACATTTGACACCATGGAAATTTCTAGCTGCTCCCCATAGAGAAGATTCTCTTTTTATTATGTGTTCCCTTTCTACAGTTTACCACCTAAATCCCCATTATGATTGGTCTCCACTGGGGCTACACATTTGTCATCTTAAATGAAAAAGTTGCAATTCCTGGTACATGCCAAGTTATTTGCAGCTTTTCACTCCTCTTCAACCACATACAGTACTTTTTCATTAAAGGAACCCTGGATACAGGTTCCCATAGACACTGTAATGTACACTACAGACATGCTAACTTTAACTGGCATCCTGCCAGCATCTTCCTTTAAGTCCCGGGGTTGGCATATTTCAATCTCTGACGGGCACCTCCTCATTGGCATTAATTCCCTCGTCATCCTGCTCATCAATATTCTAAAGGAACCCCCCCCCCCCCCACATCCTCTGCTCTGTCCATCCGCTGCTTACTGAGCAGGAGTCTCTTCCCTACGCTTTGTAGTAGAATGAAAGCATAGACACCTGCAGGTAAAGTTTGAGTTAGCATATTTCTTGAACCCATCAACACATAGTTATTATAAAACCATGTCTGTAGTATACATTGCAGTGTCAATAGGAACCTGTCTCCAGTGAAAAACAGCCCTTTGGTGACAGGTTCCCCTTAAGTTGGTATGGTGGTGGAGGGAGCCTGACCAGCCAAATTTTCTATAACCTGTTTGAGGTTGTAGCTGAAATCTACACCAGGCCAGACCTGGTACAGAGTTAAATTCCGGCGCACTAGTGTATTATGTTGAAATAGTTAAAAGGTTGGAACCCCAGTAATTCTGACATACTGCGTGCCATGTGCATCAATTATTAAGATTGGCAGGTAACGCACCAATCTTAACACTTCTCTTGGATTACTTTTAAACATTCTTTTAAGTAATAATTACTATATAGTGTGTTCCGGCGATGGGTCTGGACTTCTGGTTCACGATGATGCGCATGTCATGCACGTTGTGAGTCTTACGTTACTTCGGGCGCACCTCCGGACACGGGTACGGGACTGCTGCAATGCACACACACACACCTGATGGCTTTTGAAAATTAGGTAAGATCAGATATGATTGGCTCTCCAGGTAACTTAAAAGGGGTATTCCGGGAATATGAACGTCTGACACAAAAACCCATGATGATATAAATAAATGAATACAACAATACTCAATGTCATTAGTCACAAAACGGAGCTTAAATAATTTGATTTTATGATTTACAAAATTTATGGCCTCTCTAAAGTAGGTGGAGTTATCAATAAGATGGCCGCCACTTGAAACTACAAGTTCCATGATCCTTTAGTTCTCAGTAACTCCTCCTCCCTCTGATCTAACAGGTTTTCTTGCTCTGTTACAATAGTAATGATGTGTAACTGCCATCACCACAACACTGGTCATACTGGATGCACTGCAACCAACCGACAACAGCCAAACGTAGTGGTGATCACATGACCCTGCCCAGGCAGGGGCAGGACATGTGATGTGGACATGTGACCAGCATGTGTATGAATTTGAATAGACCACCACCACACATTTTGTTCTTGTGGTTTTAGTATTGTATGTTTTAGTGTTAATTGATTTCCATGTTATTTATTAATAATTTTTATGGCTTGGGTATTGCAGCTTTTGGTTACTCCTTGTTTCCGTATACATTTATTGCTACTAATATTATATAGTTTTTACTATACAAGCCTCTTCTAGAACTGAACAATGTTGGAGGTAGGTTAGTGATTGGCTGAGTAGTCATTTCCTGTTTCAGGAAACAGGAAGCTGAGAAGTGTTGAGACATGAGCTTAGGGGTATCACTAGGTGAGTGTATTTCTTTAATATCATTTTAAACCATTTTTTTTTAATTAGCAATCAGTTGGACACCCTCTTTAATGGGTACGTGATAGCATAATGTAAAGATTTATTGTTAGTATGTAAATCCCAACTGCTCCCCTTCATAAAAAGATATAGAAGATCTAAAAGTCTAAATGTTCTACTGCTGCTGGGGTCCTTAAGAGCAGGTGATATCCATCTGACTCCACATATTTTAATTCAGCAAATATTAATCCATTGCCTGGTTTGACGCTAAAGTTAAACACCCAGTCCATATGTTAAGAGTGCATGACATGAGAGTGCCAAAATCCTATATCTGTTTATTTTTTCCAGTTTTAATGTCTTTTTAGTCTTATAATATACCAAAAATGTTCAGCTCTAGTATATATATATCATATGAAAAGAAGGTGTTTTTACACAGAAAAGTACTTTTTACTGCAAGACCTTAAATCCTGCTTACCCGTTTGTGTTAAATCTATTTCGCTACGCACAAGCACTCCCCATCTATTAAAAGGAAAATCTTTTGTGAACCTATTGCAGCTTTAATAAATGCATGCTATAAAATTCACTAATGTCCCTATGGAACCTATATGTCCAATGTCGATTTTCCTTAATACAATTCACTTCGTACAAATTCAACTAAAGTATTTAAACATTTACTAAGGTTGTCATAAACACTTTCCTTATACTTGATCAAATTCAGCTCCAGACTTAATAATGTTAACTGTAGTTATTTCATTTTGAAAGCTAAGACCAAAAGCTCAAAAATGTATAACATTATAAATCTAGTTACTGTGATGTAGTATTTCATGCAGAGGAAGACAAACACATAGTGAGCCCCAAAGAGGAAAAGGGTTCAAATGGTCATGCAAAAGCCTGTCTAGAAGTGAAGCCATTAGCCATTAGTGGAGTCATACTAAGTGGGACAAGCTAGCCCACTGAAAACCACATATTTATAAAGTCAATTAGGAAAAGCAAACTTTTTTTCATGGACCAACAAAAAACTATTAAATTATTTGTCATAATTACAACTGCTTTATACAAAGACTAAAACCCAAGGAACTACTCCTAGTAGGTTTTAATTTCCTCCCACAAACCAGAAGCTCAAACAATACACTTTCCTATGTAAGGGGAGACAAAGCATTCAAAAATAAACACCATAATATATTTTAAAGATATCATTTTATAGGGTCACTCCATGTAGACTACTTCCTGTCTGTGTGCAATCGTTAGCACAGTTGTGGGGCTCACTTTACAGTCATTAGTCAGATTGTCATGATAATTGTGAGCCAAATACATATTTCACACCAATACTTCATATCCTTAATACCGTAAACTTGCAAAAAATGGGTCACAAAATTGTATTTACAACATCTGAAACAATAAATCAAATTTGAACTGATAGAAAGACAGATGTTATAGGGAAATATGAACTTTATTACTTAGATATCAAACATAGAGATTAAAAACAGTTAAAAGTCCCAATGCTAGGGAAGTCCAGCCCCAATATAGAATCCATATATCATGTAACAGCAAATGATAATGGTAAAGGACAATAATGTAAATGTAGAGTGCTGAGTAAAAATAAAAATCACATTACCAAAAAGAGAGGTGCAGGGCTGGAGGAACCGGGAGATTGCATGTGCCCCACGCGTATCGCCCGTCAATGAGAGTTAAAACATCAATCTTTAATGTACACAAATATTTCAAATCAGGAGAGAGATAATTGAAACAATCCAAATGGCCCACATTTATTTAAGTGTTTGCGCCAGTTTTCCGTCTGTCTTTGTACTGAAAAGAACATGCAAATTGCTTGTTTCGTATTTATAAAGTGTCTGCGCCAGTTTTGTGTTGCAGCTTCACTGTGGCTGATAAGACAGAAAAAATGTGCTCCTAAAGGAGCGTGTTAGTGCTTAGTTGGAGTTTGCACCACATTTATTACTGAGGTGTGCCACAATTTTGTCTGTGCCACAATTCTGCAGCATGAAAAAGAATGCTGCACACTGCCAGAGCAGTACAGGGTGCACCGAAATAATGAAGACCAGGCGCCAGTTTTGATTAATCTGGCGCAGTCTGGAAACTCCACAGGCAAACTGCACCGAGTGACTTTTACTTTTTTCTATGCCACCTTGCCATTTAGCCACTGTGCAAATATACATTTTTGTGACTTCCTTGGCCAGGTCCCAGCTCTGTTTGCAGCACAGTTATGCACAGTTGCACAGTTATATAGAGCTACAGTGTCTGCCCTATTGACATTGCAGTGCAGCTTCGCTTAGCCCCACATAGTGGTTCCTTTTCCATTAAGGACATCATACATTACTGATTTTTATCTGCTATAGGCTTTTACATATTGTGCACCTTTGCTTGGTACTGCTTAAGCAAAAATTCTACCCAGTGTTTATATATATATGGAATTCATGTTTTCTAAAATGCAACATAGTTAAAATGGTATAGTCATATAAGGCCCCACTAAGAAATATCAAGACTATGTCAAACAATAAGTCATAAAACTTTGCAGGATAAATTATGTATAATGTATTTATACAGACCAATACTTGAATTGTGATGTAATTACGGCATGTAATAGCTGGAGTCTTGATGGCTCACTCCACTGGCACCAAGAAGTAAAACCTTTCACCTTGAGGTCAGCAGTTCAAGTCTGTCTCAGGTCACATGTAACCAAAAACAATTAACATCTGAAAGCCATTTTAAAAACTGGGTGGATTACTTGTAATCTAACTCTCCCATGTCCACATCCCAAAGTCACATTTTATATTGGCAATGGCAGCAAAGAAAATAAAAATGAATTGGCCATCAGTTTGATATTGAGGTAGTTTATATCACCGCTAGGTAATCTCTTGTCAATAATATAGGTTTATCTTACAGATTATTAAATGAATGAATTTATGGATGGATATATATGACTAGATAAACAAACAGATATATACATAGAATATCCACAAAAGGAAGCAGCACTCCAAAATAGAGTTCACAATTCAAAAATGTGGTTCATTCATTCAATGTGCCATTCCTTGATATAAATACAGGGTCTTTGGAGTTTGGAGTGCTGTCTTCTTTAGGATTATAGATTATAGAGTATTAAACATAACATAAAATGGTGACAAATAGCATTTAACAAACAATAACCCCTTCTTTTTGCATAGTATGATTTTTTTTTTGCCTCTCAGTCTTAAAACCCAAAGTTCTCTTATAATACAGTCAGTGTACCTAAACTTATGCTAAAAACCCACATTAATGGTAATAAAAAGCAGCAAAAAAATAATTTGCTTATATTTCCCATATAACAATATACCATATATACTCGAGTATAAGCCTAGTTTTTCAGCACAAAAATATGTGCTGAAAACCCAAACTCGGCTTATACTCGAGTAAAAAAATATAGGTTTTACCAGGTTTTTGTGGTAAAATTAGGGGCCTCGGCTTATACTTGGGTCGACTTATACTCGAGTGTATACGGTAATATTTGGTGTCCCATTTGGACAAATACTTTCCATACAGTAAATCCAGTTCACAGAAGTTTAACATATAGGTCAATCATAACATCTATTCCTCATGCTCTTTTTGGACAAGGCAATATAAATCAACTAAGCAGAGTGTAATATGGCCAAACAGGTTTTGATATTGTGTCCTTGTGTACTGATTTGCCCAATTCCTGGGATGCTGGATATGGACCATAGTCCATAGTGAGGTCTTTGATCACTCACAACTCTACAAAGATAACTAGCAGGAGCCAAAGGGCATGTCAATCAGTAAATATTATAGCTGGTGGGTATCTTAACATCTAGACTTCAACCAGCCAAATTACCCTTGAGGTTACAATTCCATCCTAAAATACTATAACCAAACGCAAAAGTTAACATATCTTATACAGCAATTGAAGATTTTTGTTAAAATCGCATTCATATGCTTCATCACAACAACGGATGATCACAAACCTTACAAGCTATAAGGCTAACACTACAGTTTAAAGCTAGAGGTAAGACATAAGACATAACTCCATTTCTTAATTATTTGGAGGCTCAAATCAAGATGACACATTATGTTTCAGATGAGGTAAAACATGCATAGGAAATCTCATCCCCTCGATGACTTCCTTCACTACTAATCTCTCCTATCTAATTTCACCTCCCTCCCAGGTTCAACAAAGGTTCTATTCTTTACTAATCAAATCATAAACCAGCAGTAGCTCTGCCTTCATCATCATCTTCATCATCATTGCCACAACACTCAAAAAGTCTACATGCACACATTTATGGCACCATCTCCATAGAGATGATGTTAGGCCTAAAGAAAATGAGAGCAAGAAAAAGAGCAAAAAAAACTGAGGAAAAGGGGACCTTTTATCTCCACCATGTCTAGCCTTTAATAGGTATCTATGCACTGAGTTACAAATTTGTCTCTGACCCCCACCAATTCATGGCCATTCCTGTTCCAATTCCAACCAACTTTTAAACTTAGGTAGACCTAAAATCCAGAATTAGAGAGTTTGATAAGCCTGATGTATCTTAACATATCTGATGTATCTCATAGCAAACATAATGGCAAATGTGAAGGTTGTATACATGGCATATGCTTACTATATTACACAGCAGACCCCTGCTGTTAACTGCCCCAATCAGTGCTGACACCAACTGCGGTAGTAAACCGGTTAGTTGCCGCAGTCAAACCAATTACAGCGTAGGTGTGATATTATCAGAGACCATGACAGCTGGGAGCCTCTCAGAGTGCCCCTGTTTTATCATGCTTGATTTTGATGGTAATGTAACGTCTAACGTAAGGCTGCATGCACATGAATCTGTGATTTTTACAGACCACAACGTTTCCATGGGCTGGTGTTTGTGGCACTTGTGTCATGGTGGGTGGGCTCCTCTCACAGGTCGCTAACAGTAGAAAAAAAGTAGTAGAGCAACAAACCTGGCCAGGAAAAGGACCTGCTACAAAATTGACACTTCAGGCTGTCATCTCATGCATGGGGCCGTAGAAACTATGGCTGTTGGTGTTAGTCTTTAGAAAGATATGGGGGGCTAGCTGCATGAATGGATAACCCATCTCAAAAATGTACATTCGTCTACGTGTAGCCTAACTTTGTCTAACTTTTAGAACCTGTAAGTGAATCCACCTCCAGTATTAAATTAGCATCTCAAACAAAAATCTGTGTGAAAAAAGCTTCACATAAATTTTTTTTCTAATGGGCACAGTTTAGCAGATACAATTGCATGGCATGTAATCACTATTGCATCGCTAATCACCACATTCTCTATGTGATTAAAAGGGAATTTGATAATGAAACAAAGCATAGAAATATCACATTGATTGATTTTCATACAGAGGCTATTAAGGTTTTCAGGATGAGGTCTCTACGACACTGAAAGTACAGAGACATAAACCGCTTTGTTTTTCATGAAGCTGTTAAAAACCCCTTAAAACTTAACTGAGAATTGTCATGGCTGTCTGTAATATATTAAAGAAATAAAATGTGGAAGGCAAGTAAATATACCTGTCACCTTCTGTTCTATTACTGTGTGCTTCTAGTCCATCTATCCTGCAGCTCAGGCCTTATAACATATTGATAGTTCCTGAACATGGAAGCTCCATCTTTGCTGCTGCACTAGTAAATATGATACTATATTTCAAGATTTAAATAGTAATATAATAACCCAAGAACTGTTCATCTCTGTGTACTCCTCACCAGCCCCCAGAAATCACATATTGATAGGCATCTTTGTAACTGGATTTTCTATCACACATATTTATGCAGAGTATCAATTTCTACAGATTTGCAACCTATTTACATGCATTAGTTGATTTGGAGAAGAAGGAACTTTTTACATTTAGCTGAATTTCATACTGTAAATCTGGCTTCCTTGCAAACGTCCATTCTTTTACAAGTGACAGACTGTTTGTCAGTTAAACTCCTCCTGTCATGTATTCTGACCACTGCCAACTCATGCAAGGAGACCTTCACTTTTGCCGCTACCATTTGCACCCTGTGCAACCTTTGTCATTGATCACTGATCCAATCCAGTGCCCACATGTTCTTCAAATGCCTACACAAGTAATGAGGTGCTTGTGGTGTAAAATTAAACTGTCAACTGTCAGCGATTGATAACCACAGCGAGAGCTGACCTAGAACACCTGCACTAGTGGACGAGACAGGTGTGACACGTTTGATCGTTGAAGCCTACCAGTCAACTTGACCCAAAGGTGTCCCTGTGCGGACTCTGTGCCTAACAAAGTCATCTCACAGTTCAGCCTCGCATTCAATTTATTGTGTATGAGAAGCCCTGCTTCAAGGCTACAATCCTCTGGTCATCCTAGTTTCTCCATTGAATCTGCTACATCACAGTAAATTCAAGCTATATCTGGAAATTTAGAAGTTTAAAAGAATAATATTCTCATATTGACGTGTTTACTGCAACAATGTTTTTAACATTAAGGCTTATTTCTTGGCAGCCAGGTTCACTTCTATCAACAGTTTTAGTTTTGTTTTTGAATAAAGCCAGCACTATTTAGAAGAATACCTACCTATAAGCACCGGGAACAATATGGACTTCCCAGTGCCACTATACACTAATGGTCCTTTGAATGATTCATTTGTTTCAGTACTTTGCTTCACCTACTTGTTGCCTTGCTGCCCCACAGTCCTTCAGTTGTAATATTCACTGCAAATTGTGTCTTGACAATTTTTAACATTTGTCATGTTGTTTCTTTCATTATGTATCATTTAAAAGGCAACCTGACACTATTGAAAAGTAAAAAAAACCTACACATACTCACCTGTCCTCCTCTTCAACCCAATTCTGGCACTTGCCTTCTTTAATCTTGACACGCAAGGATTATCTGAAAAAAAAGAATTATGAAAAGCAGGCCGCGATGTCCGCCTCTCCGGGCTACTAATTATTCATGTACACTGTATGACTTCCCCTCCCTCTCCAACATGAATTCTCACCTCTAGCGGGATGTCACCTCCCACGTTAATAATTAGCAGCTCAGCCTGCTCTTTATAACTTTTATTCATGTACTCATGATGTGTAAAAATTAGAGAAGACAAGTGCCAGGATCAGGATGAGGAGGAGGACAGGTGAGTATGTGTAGGTTTTTTTTTACTTTTCGGGAGTGGTAGATTTCTTCTAGGAGAGTCCTATAGTATTTTAGTTTACATACACTTACATGATTACTCTTTAGAGGTGTTTACTCTTTTGACAGCTGTACCAAATGTGGTAGTACATAAAGGCTTTATAGCTCTACAATTAAGGGGTTTTCCCAAGGCTGGACTAGTAAGGGTACAACGCCCATTACCACCACAGACATACTGAGTGAACGTAATGGGAATCTAGTTCCTCAAAAATTAAAAAGTGAGACAACATTCCACTAAGGTAATATTTTGCAAAAAGAGAGCTTCGAGTATGGTCAACAGAACCCAAAGAGACAGATGTACAATCTTGGTTGGTGTGGGTGCAATGGACAACAACCTGTCAAATGAGATAAATAGGTCCACATGACAAGTATACTGAGTTTATTAGCCTTTAGTTTAGATTTGGATAATGCATTTCTGAGGTGAACTAACTCCTTTGTCAGATATGAAGGCTCTGGACTCTCCTAGATATGTGCGTTTCCTAGATTTGTGGGATTACTGGGTTCTGAACTCCTATTAATTTTATATCAACTTTTTGTAAATGTTAAGAATATTTCTAGCATTTAAAATCCCTTTAAGAGGCCGCATGGCTTCTATGCTCTGCCATAGAGGGTTCTGCCTTGCAACAAGCCCTAACACTCAGCTATACAGGTCCAAAGTTGTTGTCTGCACTATGAATTATTTAATTTGACATATTAGAGAGGATATCTGAATGCAGAATTGTAGGCAAATGTGTTCATTTATATTTAGAGACAGAGCGAGTGAGAGACATGCTTCTTTCTGCGGCTTGAAAGTCACAGTAAAAGTATCATTGATAGACATCCCCCCACAGTATATTAGGTTCTTTTTAGGTCCTTGTGCCATAAAGATAAAAATCTATTAACTTGTTTCTGACCTTAATGACACATGAATCTGTAGAGACATCTCAGAAGTCATATCTCTTCCGACTTTTACATGCATAGGCCAACGCACTAGAATCCCTTGTCCAATGTAAAAGCTTCACAATGATTGGAACAGTGACAGGGATTGAGATTCTGGTCTTGCTGGCTGGCGGTGGATTGAAGTCCTGTGGGGCCTTAAACTGGCCTTTGCTTTCTGTTTGAATTCAGAGACATTTTTACCATATGTTTTAGGAACCTAAGAATCAAGTTTGTTGCAGGAGGACATATGCTACAGGGAACAAACATATGTCTGAGACTAAAAGACACAAAGCTCCCCATATTCCAGCTTGATGTATTGCGGACCTAATTAAATCTGATTAATGTGCTGTTTATTCCTGTTAATCTTACTTTGCTTTTAATTTAATTTGCTGCAAAAGAAAACGTGTTTCTGAAAAATCAAAAACCTTAGGGATATAAAAATTCTCTGGTCGTTTACTGTAATGTTCTACTTTGTACAAGACAAACAAAAGAACAAGGGAAGAAAATCCAGTTTAATATATATATATATGTATTTATGTACGTGTACGTGTACCCATGCCACCTTCTATAGCAGAGCATTTCTCATATTGCTATTGTAGCTAGGTACATAGACATGCCTAGTTGTTATGGTTGTACAAAGAAGTGTTATGGCTTACGTGAAAATTTCATTAATATAACACATTGGGGCACATTTACTTACCCGATGCTGTCGCGATCCCCGAGGTGCATTGTCCGATGAGGATGAAGTCCAAGTTCACTAAGATTGTGTGCTTGATATCCTGCATGTGTTGCTTCCCTGCTGAGGTCCGCCGGAGTTCACCTTCTTCTTCCCGGTGTATGTGAGTGCATGCCTTTCGACATAATTTGATTTTTAAATCCTGCGCTTAGTCCAAATCAGTCGGGTTGTCCGACGGCCACGCCCCCCAATTTGTGTCACATGAAAATTGTGCGATTGCGCTTAAATCTGATCGCGTGCACCAAAAACCCCTGTTAATTTTGGCGCTAATCGGAAATAGTCGGGAAACTCGATGGAAATGCGGTGTGCAGACCCTTAGTAAATGTGCCCCAATATCACTTTTATTTACCTTTTTAATACATAGTAGGAAAAAATCATCTAACCAAAACCCTACCCTACCTATCAATTCAAAACCTAAAGATGAGGTAGCAATATTATTGTTGATTTCACACAAATTGAATTGCAAAATGGGCAAAGTTTACATGGGTTCACTAATTTTAAGAAAATATATCTGTTATTAATTTGGCCACTTTACCTCATTTTTTTTGTAATGTGTGCGTAGGTGTGGGATAATTTACCAATATACATCTATTAATAGTTCTGATATGTAAAGTGAACCCCCCATACACACATTACAAAAAAAGGTAAAGTGGCCAACCCCTTTAATTACTTCATGCATGGCATAGAGGGGGTGTCCTAATTTAGGACCCATTTGTATTGGTCATAGTAGAGAAACAGCTGCAAAAAAAATCAGATGATGGAGGTTGCAGTTATTTAATTTTACAGAAGTACAACAAGTGCCAGCATTACCCAAACAGTAATATTGTAGCCATTCTGCAAAGGTTTCTGTAATTCTGTGATTTTAAAGAAGCCGGGGGCGTAGCTCAAGGTTTGTAAAGTTTAATTTTCGGAACATGATCCACAGATCAAGTGACATGTCAGATTTTTTCCGCAATGTGTGTGTGGGATTGTCATAAATCCTAAACCCTAAAATGCTACTCTATTACACTGCAGATTTAGTTTGCTGACATAGTGCACTGCAAATCTGCACATAATATGTTACGTGCACATATACTCTAAATCAGTGATTTTCAACCTTTTTTGAGCCGCGGCACACTTTTTATACTTAGAAAATCCTGGGGCACACCACCAACCAAAATAGCACAAAATGACACTAAAACAGTCATAAAAGGCCTCCCTTTACTAATAAAAAGGCCCTAGCTGCCTCCCTTTACTAATAAAAAGCCCCTAGCTGCCTCCCTTTACTAATAAAAAGGCCCTAGCTGCCTCCCTTTACTAATAAAAAGCCCCTAGCTGCCTCCCTTTACTAATAAAAAGCCCCTAGATGCCTCCCTTTACTAATAAAAAGCCCCTAGCTGCCTCCCTTTACTAATAAAAAGGCCCTAGCTGCCTCCCTTTACTAATAAAAACCCCTAGCTGAATCCCTTTACTAATAAAAAGGCCCTAGCTGCCTCCCTTTACTAATAAAAAGGCCCTAGCTGCCTCCCTTTACTAATAAAAAGGCCCTGGCGGCCTCCCTTTACTAATAAAAAGCCCCTAGATGCCTCCCTTTACTAATAAAAAGGCCCTAGCTGCCTCCCTTTACTAATAAAAAGCCCCTAGCTGCCTCCCTTTACTAATAAAAAGCCCCTGGTGGCCTCCCTTTACTATTAAAAAGGCCCTAGCTGCCTCCCTTTACTAATAAAAAGCCCTTTGATGCCTCCCTTTACTAATAAAAAGGCCCTAGCTGCCTCCCTTTACTAATAAAAAGGCCCTAGCTGCCTCCCTTTACTAATAAAAAGGCCCTAGCTGCCTCCCTTTAATAATAAAAAGCCCCTAGATGCCTCCCTTTACTAATAAAAAGCCCCTAGCTGCCTCCCTTTACTAATAAAAAGCCCCTAGCTGCCTCCCTTTACTAATAAAAAGGCCCTAGCTGCCTCCCTTTACTAATAAAAAGGCCCTAGCTGCCTCCCTTTACTAATAAAAAGACCCTAGCGGTCTCCCATTACAAATTATGAGCCCGTAGCGGCCTCCCTTTACAAATTAAGAGCCCGTAGCGGCCTCTCTTTACTAGTTAAAAGGCCCTAGAGCCCCCCCTTTACTAATTAAAAGGCCCTAGAGCCCCCCTTTACTAATGAAAAGGCCCTAGAGCCCCCCCCCCTTTACTAATTAAAAGGCCCTAGAGCCCCCCCTTTACTAATTAAAAGGCCCTAGAGCTCCCCCTTTACTAATTAAAAGGCCCTAGAGGCCCCCTTTACTAATTAAAAGGCCCTAGAGCCCCCCCTTTACTAATTAAAAGGCCCTAAAAGACACCCTTTACTAATTAAAAGGCCCTAAAGGCCACCCTTAACAAATAAAAAGCCCCAGCCTACCTTTACTAATAAAAAAAAGACCCTAGCTGCCTTCCCTATACAAATAATAACCCTATATACTTACCCTTGATGTCTTCTTCCGCGTACCTTCACTCCTAATGGCGATCCGCTCACCTTCTGTAGCTCCTGCACCGCGCGCCTCTGGTCACGTGACTTACGCGACCTGACGTCAGGTCGCGTCAGTCACGTGACATGGGCCGTGCGGTACAGGAGCTACAGAAGACGGGCGGATCGCCGACGCGGGGCTTGGAGGTAAGTATGGGGCAGAAAACGGGGGCGCGGCGGCAGCTCGACACCGGGGCAGCCTAGTTCGGGCAACTTTTCCCCGCGGCACACTCAACCTTGTGTTGCTCTAAATCAGTGATTTTCAACCTTTTTTGAGCCGCGGCACACTTTTTATACTTAGAAAATCCTGGGGCACACCACCAACCAAAATAGCACAAAATGACACTAAAACAGTCATAATGTACATATAGTTAATAATATAGATTCTAAATTTATTTTACTCACTCATTGTGAAACCTGGGCCTGTTTCGATAAACACAAAAGGGATATCCTGGCAGGAATGGTGGAAAGACACACACGAAGCTCTTCCTCAACAGTTCTCAGTTTCTCCCTGTTTTTAGTATATGGTGCTGATTATTACGTGGCTCATATACTGCAATATAAAGGGGTACAATGAGAAGTACTAAGGCCATGAGGCCAGAGTACAAGTGCCAGCTCATATACTCAGCATATGAGCTGGTACTTGTAGTACTCCAGCCTCATGACTATAGTATTTCTCATTTTACATTTCTCATTGTTATATGCAGTATACTGCTGGAGTACTAAAAGTACCAGCTCATATGCTGAGTATTTTGCCAACAGTTTATATACTCAGGCAAAAGCTCATATAGTCAGCATTATTGGTGGGCATTACCTTGGCGGTGGGCAAATGCGGGAGTCTCTCCACTCTCAGGATGATGCGCTGGCCTCGGTGACGTCATTTTGTCGCACGAGGTTCAAAGCTTGCACATGTGTTATTGTACACGTCTCCTACATTATAAGAAGCCGAGACTGCGCATCGCTGCGCATTGCCGGAAAACAAAACACAGGGGGCACCATAGTTTGGGGAAAGTTCCCCGCGGCACACCTGACCATGTGTCGCAGCACACTAGTGTGCCACGGCACACAGGTTGAAAATCACTGCTCTAAATCATCTTATGGTGCTTATATAATGCCTCTTTTAGTTGTGATGCTATTTATGATCTTTGACATGCAAAGAAAATTAAATAGAGACTTTGGAAAACTAATTCAGCTGGATCAGTGAATACAAAGAATTATTTTAGTGAATTACAGAAATTATTTCAATAAAATAAGTAAAATAGATGCTGGTTGATATTAAAGGAAACCTGTCAGTTAAAAAAACCACACTAACAAAACATATCTTTAAAAACTATGCCTTTATTGTTCCTCCCCATTCCTGTTAAGTTCCGCAGTCCATTGGTAAAGCTGACTCACTGTCTATTCATATTCATAATTTACCAACTCAGCCATGCTTCGTCATTGATAAAGGGTATTCTTTCTCATGAGCTGAGCCAACTCAGCCCTGCTACATCATTCAACCTTCCCTCAGGAATGAGAGAGATGCTGCAATGCACTGAAGAGAAATCAGCTCCCTCATTCACCCCTCCCTTCTGAATTTTCTTCAGTAAGTTCCACAGACCTCGACTCTCTCATTCTTGAGGGAGGGAAGAATTACCCGAATATGGAGAACTCAGTTCAAAAGAAAACAATAATCGGACTAACATGGAATAATTTGCATAGATGGCGAGTCAACTTTAAGAATGGACTGTCTAACTTTACAGGCATGGAGAGGAACAATATAGGGATAGCAGTGTGGGTTAAACTGATGGGTTCCCTTTAAAGCATAACAACTTTTATAGACTTTTGTCACAAAAAAATTATTTTCTGGAAGCTGTTCATTGAACTACAACTACCAGGTCAAAGGGGAAAGACTGGGGTAAAATTTATCAAAAGTATTGCAAAGAATAAGGAAAGTTACCTTGGAGCAACCATAATAATTTTAGTCCCAGAAAATTTTAACCAAAAACAAATCTCAAAGTTTTCATGGTAATAACAGTTTTTCAGTGTATGGGTAAAAGTTACTGTATATACACAAGTTTAAGCCGACCCAAGTATAAGCAGAGGCCCCTAATTCTACCTGGGAACCTGGGAAAACCTATTGACTCAAGTATAAGCCGAGGGTGGGAAATGCATTGGTTACAGCCTCCCCATTATATAGCCTGCCGGACCCTGCCCCATTGTATATAGCCAGCACCTGCCCCCCAGTATATAGCTTGCCAGCCCATATCCCCCAGTATATAGCCAGCCCCCTGCCCCAATATATAGCCAGCAGCGGGGGAAGCCGGAAAGGTTAGTTTTGATATATTTTTTTACTGGAGTAAAAGCCGAGTTTGGTTTTTCAGCACATATTTTTGTGTTGAAAAACTAGGCTTATACTCAAGTATATGTGGTATACACGTTTCTGCTACAGATATAAGAGCAGGAAGTCCTCAGCGGTTTACAGAAAAGTGGATTTCAGTCATTGCAATGCAGCAGAGGCTCATATGCATCCATGACATCCTTATTATGCCTCTGTAGAAAATGAAGTGGTAAAACCACCGTATGCATGAAACTACATATAATGGGCCAAAATTTTATCAAATAAACTGCATGCCTGTGATGTTAAAGAGCCCAGTGGATAATTGTGTTATATGGTGTGAGATTTTTATAGTCTTACTTTCTCCATATCAGTCAATGAAAATAAACAAACTAGACACCAATTGTAACCCATTACGTGATAATATCCAGCTTTATACACAAGCAATAATTCAGTGTGACCACACAGGCGTGCAATCTCGAAGGTGCACTAAATGTCATTCTTGGGGACCTGGCCTTCCTCTCCCATTCCTGGAATGTGCTGGCATGGGATTATCATAGCGGTAACAGAAGAAGCGCAAACAGCCAGCATGAACACAAGACTCAGGTAATTACAGCGACATTGTGTTGTCTGGATGTAACCTTCTCTGCTCTGACTGCTTCTTCCCCAGCGATTTCCATGTTACAATAATAATATTATTTTAGAGGCAAGGTCTAAAATCTTATTCAAAACAGGATCCATTCCACATCCTGAGAAGGAGGCATCTCGGCAGATAGTGCACTAATTGATCTGGAATGCGTGCTGATTTTCATTTTCAATGTTTGTCAAGAGGTTCACAATATCAGGAAGCAGGAGATGGCTCATCAAAGACTCCTGCTCGGTCCCACTACTCATCAACTGGACAGTGCCTTGTTTCACGGACCCAGAGGAAATGCATCTCCCTCAGCCCATTGTTGAGCACTTCCTTTTGTCTTGAAGTTTTTTATAAGGAGACATTTGACTTTCCAATGAACATTTTTTTCCCAGTGGGTAATTTTCCTTAATCACTTCTCCTGCAATGATATAAGTATTTCTACATACCTTAAGACGTCAACTTTGGCTTCCAATCAAAAACCATTGTTGCGGGCTGAACTGACTCATGGTAAAGTTTAGTACTCTATATGCCTTAGAAGGAATAATCAGTCATACACCTGTCGCTTTGGTTATCTTAATGTGAAGCGAGTGGTAGTATTAAATAGTTAATATTTTCTCCTTGTGCTGCTATTTTGCATGCAACACTAGGTAATAGTACTGTTTTCTTAATATTGAAGGTTAAGGGAAACAAAAATAGGAAACACGGAGGGTGGCGCCTCGGGTGATAACGTTTGGTAAGCGTTGGTGATTCGAATGTAGAATAGAGGGTGCTCACCTGGTTAATTCTTGGTTTTTAAGCATATACAATAGAGTAGGGTCCAAGTGTTCCAGGCGATGAGGTATCGGAAGATGGTTATCCTTTGTAGAGTTTTAATTATCTATATCGGTTTCTGACAGGTACAATTCTAGGGTTCGATATACCAAATATGCAGCTACCACAACTCTAATGCACCGGGATCCCACTAGGGTCCGGAGAGAAAGTGGAGATATTTTTGAAAAAAGGAGAGTTCACGTGGAGCGCTATTGGAAATAACTTACCCAAATTATGAAATATACCAATGTTGAAACCAAAAAAAGTTTATCAAAGAATTTAATGTTTTAAAAACAAATTAAAAAGTAAATAAATCTGTATGTCCTGTATTTGAGAAAGGGTCTGCGACCCGAAACGCGTCATTTGGACTTTGTCTGTAAGATTTATTTACTTTTTAATTTGTTTTTAAAAAATTAAATTCTTTGATAAACTTTTTTTGGTTTCAACATTGGTATATTTCATAATTTGGGTAAGTTATTTCCAATAGCGCTCCACGTGAACTCTCCTTTTTTCAAAAATATCTCCACTGTTTTCTTAATATGACACCTAAGGGGCCCCTAAATCCTCTGGGTCTGTCTACAACTGCACATCTCTTAACATACAATATTACATCATATTTGGGAAAATTCATTCAGATCCGGTATGGTTTAATCAGGCTGAAACGTAAAAGAATAATGTAACATAAAATAAACAGATCCAATTTAATAATAGGCACATTTACATCCATGTACCGGATACAGGTATACAGGCGGTCCCCGGGTTACGTACAAGATCGAGGTTCTGTCGGTTTGTTCTGAAGTTGAATTTGTATGTAAGTCAGAACTGTATACTTTATAATTGTAGTTCCATTTTTTGGGTCTGTATGAATATTGGATTTAAAAAAATGTTGGGTTGTCATAAGAATCAGGACTAACAATAAAGCTTAATTACAGACATTTTTGATAACTGTTACAGCTGTTTATTGTAGCCTAAGGCTAAAGTAAAGTAAATTACCAAACTCCAGAGGTCCATTTGTAACTAGGGGTTGTCTGTAAGTCGGTTGTTCTTAAGTAGAGGACTGTCTGTACACACACTTAATAGTTGCTCATTTACAACTGCAGTAATTTGTAGGATCCATGCTAAGGGTTTAAGATGTTTATAAAGCAAGCTCTTAAAAAGTGCTTACGACATATAATAATATCATCATAAAGAGACACCCCTCTAGTGTAAGACCACAGTATGTCCCTTTGCTATTTGGCAAAATACTTGCAAAGTAAGTTGTTCCTTGCAAACAGAACATAAAGAAAAACATCTAATGGTACAATACAAAAAGTGCCCCTACTACAATTATTTTCGCTACAGATACCTGCACTTTTTAGTGGTTTTGTTCCATAATAAAAATATACATAATAAAGGTAAAGTCTTTGTATAGACAGTAGTAGTGAGCATTCACTTTCTTATCCATTGAGATCTATCACTAAACACAAATTTGGGTGTATCTGTTGAGTAATGGGCATCCCAGCTAATGGAAGGGTGGCTGGAAGGGCACATAATGAAGTTGCTTGTTAATGATTTTGAGGATGTTGACACTTGCCACATGGTCACGATATAGGCTAAGCCATAGGAAGTGAATGTGCTTTGATTGTTGTCTAGGGTTAAGAAGGCCATGTAAACAATCAATATAATACAATATGCATTTGGAGCTCTATTATGAAAGGGACAATTTGTTTTGCAGGCCCTGTTATATTTCCTCTTGAGATTTGCATCAGATAGGAAACGTCCTTTACAATGTACAATACTGTACATTGCAATTTTTACAACAAATGAATAGTGGATGATAGATAATGCTACTTTCCTGACTGCCTGGGAAAAAAAGGTTATTCTGTCATGTTAAAGGGGTATTCTCGTTTGGACAGCAATGCTTAGTTTAATCTATTTACTATATAGATACATTTATTCAATTGGGTGTTTATAAAAAAAATGTAGCCGTGGTGTCCTTGGATACGACCACCTCTGCTGTATTAAACAAATTGTTTATGCATATAAAATAGCCAGGATTTACTGAATGTCTCATAGCCATCCTGGTGTAATGAATGCAGAATCCAGGTGGTCAGGCACCTCAATAGCGCATACCTTGCCACCACTGCCAGGGTACAGAAGTGGGCATATCCAAGGACAGCTATGTCATTTTCGCGATCAACGGGGGTCTCAGCAATGAGACCCTACTGATCAGCAAGTTAGGCCCTATCCCATGGATAGGGCCTAACTTTCCTTCATGGGAAAACCCCTTTAAGGTTCAGCTTAATTTTTTTGTAATCTGACATGCGTCACTTAATCTGGATAGAAATTTTGAACACTTTAACTTACCACTTTACCTTTTGTGATCTGTTGTACTTCATGTCATATGCTTACAAATTGAACGTTTTCCCTATTCTCAAACAGACAAACAAAATGAAGGTGGAATTTGGATTGGTCTAATTTTGTTGGTAATATGTTAATTTAGCTGTAAAATTTAAATAATAAAAAGAACAAACCTATTTTAAAATTTGTTATGCAGTTTCTCTGGAGTACGGAGACATCCCACATGGGGACATTACTTGTTGTATGGGTACACAGCGAGGTGCAGAAGGGAAGGAAGCTCATGCAGCAGATAGATGCTCCTCCAGGGAATTTCTGGGATATATACAAATAAGTTTTTCAGGATGGGATACGGAAAACCACACCTCTTTTGCTACCTTGTAAGGCAGCTCCCTTATCATCAGTGTGACTAAAGTCAAACCAGTATATCTACTACGGAAGTACAGTTGGGAATCTGTTGCTTCTGGAATAAATATACTGGTTTGGATTTAATCCCACATCATTAGGCTTTGTGAAAGTAGTTTCATGATAAGGGGGCGTGGTGTTCCTTATCCCACCCTGGAAAACATATTTGCATATTTCCTAGGGACTTTGGGGGTATTTTTATTGATATATTTTTTATTTAAAATTTTTTTTCACTTTTTTTACTTTTTTATTTGTCTCAGTGCAGAACATGAACACGTTTGATTGCTTGTTCATTACAATAGCCTGTAATACTAACATATTACAGGGTATTATCACTATGCAATTGCATACGCTGACACAGTGACAGGATTTTAAGAGCATAGAAATGACAGGTATTTAATCCTGCGTCACGTTGACAGTGGCATTTTAACAACCCCTATTGGAGCTTACCCCGACCATGGGCGTTACTCAGGGATGTCAGTTGTAAATTACACCCCGTGTTTCCAGATGCCGGTCCAGCTCCAGTGATGACTTGAACCAGCATTGGCTCCATGACGTACATTTACTGCATGGAGCACTAAGTTATAGTGCCAATCTTTACAAAGTGATTAATACAAATTGAGTTTCGGAACCTCTGACAATTCACACATATGCTTTCCTACAATACTAGGGCTGCAAATCTTCAGAGGTTGTTATACCCATTCCCATTATAGTACTAAACCAAAAAAACAAAGGATATGTGTCATTTGGACTGCAAAAGTGAAAGCCGAAAACATGAAGCCAGCAAAAAATTTGTTGAACTGAAATTTTTTCATCAATTTCACTGCATTTGGATACATTTTTTCAGCTTTCGATTATTTTGCATGGCATCTTAAGTATTGTCAATGAGAAGTACAATTCGTTCTGCAAAAGACAAGCCGTCCTACATATAAAAAAATATTGATAAATACATTTCTGTTGGAAGGAGAGGACCAAATTATGTAAACACAGAAATTGAAACAGATGAAAAGAAAAAGTTTTTTTCCTGCCAAGGATGCATCTCATACGTCCTCACAGGGTAGCATATCAAGGACGTATGTGATATGTCCTCACTTCAGAGGACTATAACATCGGCTCTGTGGCACCTAGAAGCACAACACAATTCTGATAGATCCCAAGACATGTAAATACAAGAAAACACTAAGACTAGATACAACTAACTATTCTAAATATTTGAGAAAAATTTTGACAACATAATTTGTCAAATTTCACATTAAAAATCAGTCTCATAGTTATAATTTGGCAATAAATGTGTTTCTGCTCACGAGGTAACCATGTTGTATGGTACTCCAGACTGTACCAGAGTATAACAGATAAAATAACCTGACGAATGATAAGATTTTACTATTTCTTTTTTTGCCAGCAAGATAAAATCAGCTCTAATTTTATTTTCTCACATAATATTAATCTAGAGCTGAACAGATAATTTTATTGCATCACAAAGAAATTCTACCATGTGAAACAAACTGTTATCTTAAGTTTCACTCAGTAATTGTTCTGTAATTCCTGTTCATGGCAACTTTCCAACTCCTCAAGAATGGCTCCGACTGCCAACCACTGAATAAAAAAATCACACCAGAAGCTGAAAGGCATTAACTGTCACTCATCGGATCAGTTCTATGGACAAGACTTTCAAATCAAGGGCAGTGAAGCTTTCTGACTCTGTGATCCAAAGAAATATCCTGAAATCCAGAGAACATCTTTTAGGTCACGTCAGCAAACCGCTGCCATCAACGAACATGTCCATGCAGACACTTTCGAGTCGCTGAACTCTCATATTTCCTTCCCATACCAGTAATTTATCCACAAACAATTAATTGGAAGATGCTATTCACAAATGTTATTTGACTTATCATAATATTTATTAAGAAATTCTTCTGTGAATTTTATTCAGTTGGTTTTATTTTATTATTATGTGATATTTTTTAAAATACAGTGAAAAACAATTAATACATTGCATCCTATCCTCCAGCTACATAAAGAGAAATCATAAAAAGCCAAGACTCTATTTGTATTTTAAAGGTATATGAAATTAGGACATAATTTTAAAAAATAACGTAGAAGGTCTTTAGGACAAAGCCCGATTTTTCAAATCTGACTGTGTCATAATATGCAGGTGTAACTTTGGAACCAAGTTTATTTTCAGATTGTATTTTCATGACGTGTTGTACTTCAAAAAATGCTATATTTTAGTTGAAATATTTTACACTTATTCATAAAAAAAGGAAATTTGGTGAAAATTTTGAAAAATGTGTGATTTTATGATTTCTAAATACAATGCTCATCATCCAGTTAGTCTTACAACCCATATTGGTTGCTAACTAATTTTTACAGATTTACAGATTTTTAACAGATTTTGTTTCTTACGAGAAGGGCAATACCCCACATGTGGATGTATACTACTCTAGTGGCACGCAGCAGGGCACAGAACGGAAGGAGCGTCATTGAGCTTTTAGAGGGCAGATCATTTGATGACATTGTTTTCAGGGGCCATTACGCATTTGAAAAGTTCCTGAGGTACCAGAACAGTGAACCTCTTATAAATGATCCCATATTGGAAACTACAACACTCAGAGAGTTTATCAAGGGTTATATTAAGCTTTTTACCACCATAGATGTTTTATAGAAAGTATTTACATTGGCTCGTGTAAGTGAAAATCTTTTTCCAAAAAAACCTTCTTATGGCCTCTAAATTTTTATTTTTAGAAGGGGGTTAAAAAAAAGTATTTGCACACCATAGTTACCCAGTTTCTCTAAAATGCAGTAAAATTCCACACATGATCACAGTGCCCCTCATAAGGAAAGGCACTAATTGCTTTTGGAGGGAGGATTTTGCTGGAATATATTTCAGGTGCTATGTCGCATTGGCTGAGCCCCTATGATAGTAGGGAAGTAAAAACCTCCAAACAGTTAACCCATTTCAAAAACAAGACCCCTCAAGAAATGCAGTACTTTATTAGTTTTTTGTTGGGGGGATGCAAAAGAAAAAATCTATTCTGTAATTGTTTTCTACACATTTTTGTGTTTTATACACCAAATAGCATAGCTAACATAATCTATTATGTATAAAATGCTTTACCAAAATTGAATGAGAACCCTGCACAACCGAAACATGATGTTGTTAAGTGTGCCGACACACAGCCAATCAATAGTCACAATAGAAGAAAAAAATGCGTGTCATGGAGGCAAACTCACAAGACATGAATAATTTTATTGAGAACCAGGACACAAATCTAACATAGAAATGTCTACATGTAGATACACAATTGGTTGTTTAAGCCAGGTCAAGTAAAATAACCATACGTCTCCTAAAAACGTCAAATATAGCCTTAGCTACCCTAATAGTAGTAAAAAGTTTGTCATGTTTGTCAGTAATCAGAAGAAGTTGCCAAAGCATGAGTAATCACACATAGCAAGTACACGAGGCAAGTCCATGGTATATATTACAAGTCAAGTGGTAAGAGATATGTGGAGCGGTATCATTGCATCAATTTGGGGTAGGCAGCAAATAATTAGGAGGTGAAGGGCGCCCCATGAGTTCCATCTCCAACTGGAGACTTCCTCAGGGGTAGAGGTCATATACTGCTTTACACATGCCAGTAAAACCTGTAGATCTACATGGTATTTATACGTGATAGTTAGTGTCTGGCTGAATAAAACACATTTTTATCTCCCATTAATCAGAACATTTCAGACAAGGACTGAACACTTTTTCCACCAAACAATAGCTTCGGCTTGTCCAGAAAGGAACTGCACCTGTTGGATTAACTTATCAACAAACAATTACTGTATCCTAGCTAGGCAACACAAAATAAAGCCATATGACTTCCTGGATAAAATGTCTTCAAAATTATTCTTAGAAGAGCAAAGAAATTTCACGTAAAACCAACTTGCAAACTGATTGTCATCTTCCTTCCGTCCTTTGTACTCAGTCAGTGTGTGTCTTTTTAAGTTTTCAGCAGGTCCGCTTCCACAAGAATTCTCCAAATTCCACAAGCAGGCATGTCCTTGTTTCTAGAACACTTGTTTCCTAAGGTATCTCAAGATGCAGTAGACTAATTCAAAGTTCATGTAAACCTAAGATAGCCTTTTTCTAAGATGTGATGTACAGATTCTTTGTTTTCTCCAACTATGATAAAAACAACCATAATAACTAAACCTGCTACACTCAGATTCTAAGAGGTGACTTGGTAACTCATCCGCAGCTCTAAGTATGATATTTGAGATCTTGCGCTGGCCAAACACATTATTTACAAAATCTGTCAGCAAATTACAAGTATTCCTTTCACCAGCTTTCTTCTTCTTAGCTAAACCAGATACACAACATAAATAACAATTTTTAGGTCAGTTGCCAACTTTTCGACAACAAAAAAATCCAGTAATTATTTTAACAGGATAATAGCACTAAAAAGACTTAAAGTTAGCTAAACCTTTAACAAAATTTCATAAATCATTAGTGCAGATAATAATAGTAAACTTCTTTATATACTGTATTAAAGAAATATGTTAATGTGCCCTTCTTTTTCCCTGCCGTTCTTCATTATTTAAGCAGTTTGTATAAATGTCCTGCATCCACTGACAGCTGAGAGATAAAGAATTGATACAGGGTCTACTGACACTATACAGGTAATTTCCTACAGAGCTAAATCCTCTGGT
Source organism: Engystomops pustulosus (assembly GCF_040894005.1). Taxonomy (NCBI): domain Eukaryota; kingdom Metazoa; phylum Chordata; class Amphibia; order Anura; family Leptodactylidae; genus Engystomops; species Engystomops pustulosus. The sequence continues at coordinate 163,367,993 of NC_092413.1, read as the reverse complement.
GAAATATTTCCTTACCTCTACGCTGAATATGACTTCAAATCCACAAAAAAACACAAAGAAACTGATTTATTTAATGAAATATTATACAAAGCATTTATTTCTGCAATAAAAATAATTGCTTCAAAGATTTAGTTTGAAGGCTCGAAACATGTAGGTCCGCCTATTTTTCTCAGATGGCAGTTGATGTACATCACTTTTACTATGTTGGAATAAAGAAAGTTTCATTTTAAACATGATTTTTGGAATGCTAGAGGATACTAACTTTATCCATGTTCCCACCAGTTCCGATGCCGACATTGTGATTCTTTCCCCTCACCCCTCAGTGCCCCTCTCTGATTATAGAGAAGTATAAACAGGATAAGTTGAGCTGATTATCCTATCACTTTGAGTTTCTTAGTTATACTTTTACATGGGAAACTGTTCTCTCATTTATACAATATTGATGCTTTGAGTGTTTGCACATAATGGGGGTCATTTACTAAGGGCCCGATTCGCGTTTTCCCGACGTGTTACCCGAATATTTCCGATTTGCGCCGATTGTACCTGAATTGCCCCGGGATTTTGGCGCATGCGATTGGATTGTGGCGCATCGGCACTGGCATGCACGCGACGGAAATCGGGGGCGTCGCCGAACGAAAACCCGACGTATTCGTAAAAACCGCCGCATTTAAAAACCGAAAATGTGTCGCTTGGGAAGCGCTTACCTTCACCTGGTCCAGCTCGGTGTATTCCGGCGCGTTCCAATGCTTTTCAGCGCAGCAGTGGCACCTGGTGGACGGCGGAGGAACTACCTTCATAAATCCCGTCCGGACCCGAATCCTGTTCAGAGAACGCGCCGCTGGATCGCGAATGGGCCGGGTAAGTAAATCTTCCCCAATGGGTTTTGCGTTAACTGGTGTTAAATGTTCCTATTTTTTTTCACATTATTTTGCAAAAAAAACGGATTAACCATTTCAATCATTAGATCCATATTCGATCATTCTGTAAATCCAGGCTTCCACTTCTCTGCCCGTATTATACATATAGGGGCAGATTTATCAAGTTGTCTCATAGAAAGAATGTTCTTAGATACCCCTGGCGACCAATTACAGCTCCGCTTTAAAATATTCGTGAGCACTGGTAAAATAAAAGCCGAGCTGTAATTGGTTGCAACGGGCAACTAAGAACATTCTAACCTTTAGACAGCCTGATTAATCTGCCCGATATTCTAGAAGTCTGGAGACACCGGCGCTAATTGTTTAATAGGATTTGTGTATAATAAAACCATTTCAAAGATAGTTTGTTGAGAAGAAGTAAAATGATATGTTTCCAATGCCAAGCAAGTACTTCCATTACTGAAGTCATTTGTGTAGATGGAGTATTGGAAAGTGTTTGCCAAGTGTTCTATCACCACTCATTTTGTGGCGGCAATGATTCCTTCAGTGATTATGATGTCTGCTCCAGGTTTATTTATCTTTATTGGATTCTTGCTTATTGATTGCATTGGGACCACCTTACAAGGGTAATTCCACATTACAACTATTTGGTGCCTCATGAAAAATTTACTTAGGCCTTATCACTGTCGGCATTCATGTGACTGTTGCCTTGTCTTTCATGAAGCTAAATTTAATGTGCACTATTGAATGTGACACTCCCTGGATTTATTGATTTACATTACTTGTTGAAAAGTATTTTACATGTTGGAATTACCCAATGAGAATAGACTGAACACGACTTCAGCGCTATCTCCTATTGTACTGTCTGCAATACCCAATAGGGGTAATGTATCTTATAACTGCAGCTTGACATCAAATAAACATGTGAATTTTTTTATTTCAACCTAGATTTACATCTGGTGAAACATTTTTCTACTGTTACAAATTACTGTTATCAGTAAAAACATTTGATAGGAACTATTTATAGTATATGTAGCTATGTCTTGCCACTCAGTGTCTCTTGTATGAAATTCAGCCTGGTAAGATAACAAAGGGAATGTATCAGCCGTTTTGATCGGTCAAGACTACAGGCAGTGGGTTTAGATTTCAGGACTGTAGCTGGACGTGAAGCAGTGGGGAGTCATGCCACTCCCCTCTGCTCTGAGTGACTGCTGCAGTATACCACTGTCTGCAGTTTTGCATATTCAAAACTGGTGTTATAATCACTTAAACAAGATTAGCAGAAAAGTATGGATCAAGACATCTGAATATGGAGTATGTTTTTCCACTCAAAGGGACTTTTCCATTTCATATATTTATTGCACATCCACATGATTTGTGTGTCCTACTAAAGTATGTCCCAATTACCATTTCACATGCGGGTCCCAGAAGTGGTACATGCATTTTAAAAACATTGATATATATCATGGAATTTTGACTGCATTCCAATTGCATTTACACTATGTAAACATTATATAAACACTGCATTTAAATCATGTTAACAATGCATTTACACAAACACAGTTAAGATGCATGTTTATGCAATGAAAACACATTAGTAACACAATGTAAATGCAACTTAAATGCAATGTGTGACCACACCTTTTAAAAAAGATTGACCCGGGAGGTCACAAGGTCTTCTACCATCTTCATGTCAGTATCTTAGTTATTACATGGTGATGAAGTGTAATGGTATCATATGCATCACAATCATGTGCATTGGACCTGAAAAACTCACCTCAAACATCAATTATGGACTGCCTGTTTCCGTTCTGTATTGTCCTTTAGTTAGGAAGTGATGTCATATGATTAACAGTAGATAACAGCAAGATATCACTTGAAGCAGAACAGGGAATCATACACAAAAATGACTGCAATTATGTTCCTCTCCATATTCTATCACATTGTCGCTGAACTCCAGAATACAAAACTGTCTCATTGAAACTAATTATTATTTGTATGCACATTTAAGTAACTAATTTTCCATCATTTAGATACAAAACATTGCATCAATTTTAATCTAAACCAGGCACAGGGAAAATGTAAGTTTAAAGTATATATAGTGAAGCTAATGTTAGATGTATGCCATTGCAGTGACCTGACCATACATCATAATCATCTTGTTCTCCTTCTGATTGCTTTTCCCAGTCTTTGTTTATGTGACTGCACATGAAATAAGACTTTTTCATTGTTGTCAATACATTGTGATGTTCACTACAAACTCGCCTGGCATATTTGATCTATTTTGTGGTTGACCTTTAATGCTCATCAAATCAAAGCGTTTGCAGCTCAGTCCAATAATGAGCTGACATATACCCAGGTCAAGAAGATGGACAGCCCCTGCAAACTACCGGGTTACTTTGTCTATTGTTTAGCACCCTCTCAATAGTCTGTCAGATTTGGAATGGAACCACATCTACTAATGTTTTTTCACGCTGCTTTGTAGTTGACAATGAAAGCAAGTATGTAGCTCGTGCTCTATGGATGTGGACCTGTGAGAGGATAAAGTTGGCAAGTCAAACATTAAAATAAAAAGAGATTTGGTCCATATAAAAGTCTCAGTCATACAGTGTTTGGATAACAAAAGCACCTGAGCCAAATGTATATCAAGACATGTATGATATATGAAATTTATATTTTTAATTTTGTCAAACACATTGGGCCTCACTTTCATCAAACATCCTGACGATTTCCATTTCGGAGAAACCGCGGAATTTTACTTCAAAATTGTGTCGCAAGCCAAGCACTTACATGCACCGGGAGGAAGATGGTGAACGCCGGCGGACCGGAAACGACAGATGCAGGAAATCGGGCACACAATCTAAGTGAATTGCGGCACAGTGCATTCCGGACAGAATGCACTTTTGGGAACTCTGAGGGACCGGGTAAGTAAATGTGCACCACTAGATTATTTTAATCCAAACCTGTCGATTTTAGTAGAACCAAACAAATCTATAGTGTAGGGGGCTCAGAATTTTGTCATGGTAGCAAAAGCAGAAATAAAGAACAGAATAAAGGTCCGGCAGTTGGTTCTCATGTTTTTAATCCATATATCCTTGGCAGCATAGACTGGTGTCTGGTAGCTGCTTTCACTCCTTAATGACCACCGTACCGACTTTTTATGGCGGTCATTAAAGAGGTTGAATCATACTTTTTGTAGTGTGTGTAAGTGTTGGTGGCAGGATATTATGTAATTTTTCAATATACATCTATTAAATGTTCTGCACCACTTTCTTGATTTGTTAATTGAAGCCTCATTTCTTTGACTTCATCAGCCAAATATTCCTGTCCATAAAATGGCCGCAGATGGAGGGTCATATGGTTTTATCTGTCCATGAGCAATCTTGATCTTGATCTAATATTCGTCAATACTATCATAATGTCCTGGCAGGGCAATTGTTTATGGACGAATAGAGATCACATGACCCTCAATCTGCAGTGGGTTTTAAGCCCATTGCCCAGGGGTGAATTCAGTCCAAGAAACTTGCTTTTTGCACTTGGAATTTCCTAGACCAAAACTTAGAATCAATGAATCAGTGATTCAGTCCAGGAAATCCCACAAGCACAGTGAGCAAATTTCTCAGACCGAAGTCGCTGGTGGGCAAAGGGTTTTAGAGGCAGACAACTCAAAATCACACAGTCATCATCGTGAAACATTGTGGATCGACACATTGGACATTTTTTAACACCACTTTTAGGCAAACATATGTAGGACTAACATATGTGTATGATCTTCCATGACACTTCTTTATAAAGGTGTCTATTACACAAACTGGTAAATCTAGTATTAAAAAAAAGAAAACTGTAAATCAATAATGAGCTGCTAGTTGGAGGAAAATATATAGTAAATGCCTTTGTATATATAAAAAAAATAAAAATATATGACTTCATTAAAGAGTAGTTTGCATACTGTGCCGTATTTTAAGACCAGTAAAGGAAATATATTGATCTGACATGGCAACTTATAGTAATCAATTACAGCTATTATTTTTCTAATTTACTAGTTTTAATAATTAAGACCACGGAATGTTTCAAAGGCTCCAGATCCGGGCTCCGTTATGAGTTTAATTAACTATTGAAAATGAAAGTCAATCTCAAGTTCACCCGGGCAACAAGAAAATGTGCATTGTTTTGTTTCCCAATGAAAGTAAAGTCGCAGGAATGCTTTGGGCACACACAATTGTTTTCATTTGGCTTACAAGTTGCAGAGGTTTTGCACAGGCACGTCTGACATGTGGAAGGGTCTAAATAGAAATTTAACGTAACGACCATCAAGATAGTGCCCAGCCACAGACACCATTTACCATGTCTGGTTCTTGTAACTTCTACAGAGATCAATTCTAATGCTTAACAAAACACTGGTTTCCCATGCCAAAGTCTGGATGGCCTCCAAGACATTCACGCTCTGTGTTTGGATTCCAGCACCATCTCAAACTACTTGATTTGATATCTCCCTGCTTAATTAATGTGTGTATCTGAATAAACACTGAATACAGTAGTGCCAGGGTACAAGAACAAGTATAGATTGGCAAACATTTTGGCCATCACTGCATTTTATCATGCTTGCTTCAGTTACAAAACATTATGACAGAGATAGACATCCAGAGATCAGGGGTTAAGTGAAGACGTTAACTCCCCTTTTGAGTATTTTTATGGGTGCATTACAGGTTTCTGCATGTATTTTTTAAACAAAAAACAGAAATGGATCATGATTAAGTTTAAATGACAAGGGCCACTCCTCCTGTTTTTATTTAAATCAATGATGTTCCGACCAATCTAATTAACTCTTTCAGAAACCATGAAACTATGTTTTTCTTTGATTTTTTAATTACATTATTCCAAGAGCTATATTTTCTATTTTTTTGTAGATAAAACTGTATCAATGTTTGTTATATTTTTTACACAAGTTTTTCTTGTTATTATCAGAATTTTGGGTTACATATAATTTATAGATCACATTTTATTATTTTTGGTAGAGGTTTTGCCATTTTTTCTTGAATTTTTTTATGTGCATAAGATATTAACTTTATTCTAGGTGTTGGTACCAAAACATTCATTGTCATTACCTAGCTGGTTGAAAAAAGAGAAGTTGAGTTAAAAATAAGACAAATGTTACAAAGGATAGCAAGGAAAGGAGTGAGGGGAAATGATGAGGTTGAACAGAACACGATATGAAAGTATACAGCGTGTAACAAAAAGGTTGGGACAGTTTGAAACGCAAATTGGATCGAAAAACTAAAAATATCTGTGTCAAATAATTTCTAAAAACCTATCCAATGATACCAAACTCAGCCTTCTACCCGGGAATTTGGGGAATTTAAAATTTATATTGATTCAATCTATGATTCAAGTAATTTTATATTGACAGATGGCGCTGAAATCAAAATGGGAATCTGAATTTATCAAGAAATATACTTAGGATTTAAAAAACAAAAAAAATATTTCTTGAAAATCTATCCAATAAAACTAAAGTTTACCCTGTATTTTCACCCCCTAGGGGAGAGATGGGGGAGTTAAATTTTTTAAATAGAACTACATTCAGTATAACCCAGATACAATGAAGTGAGCTATGGCAGTTTTCTGTGCTCTGACATTTTAACCCCTTAATGACACACGATGTAATAGTACGGCGCACGTCGGGTGCGGGGGCATGAAGAGGGCTCACGGTCTAAGCCCTCTCCATAGCCAGTAAGTCTTTGCTGCATATCGCCTGTGTTATCCCGTTGATCGCCGCCAACAAAGCTGCCCATGGGTGCTGCCATCTTGGTGACGATCGTCGCTCCTCAGGACATCATCGGGGAGCAAAGATTGGTCACCATGACAAGCTTAGGTCTTGCGAAGACCCGAGGCTGTCTCGTTTTAACCCATTCATTACAATGTGCGATTTCTACATTCTAATGAATGAGGAGGAAAATTCCCATATACTGCCATACTGCAGCATGGCAGTATATGGTAGGATTAATCAGACAACCTAGGGTTAAAGTATAGGGTGAAAAATAGTAATAAATAAAAAAAGTTTTTAAAAAAAAATTATACCGTATTTTTCGGACTATAAGACGCTTCTTACTATAGGACACACCCCAGATTTAGGCTTCCAAAAAAAGGAAAAATATATTTTACACCAATTAAAATATCCCTGTTGGTCGCACTAAAGCACAGCACACACAGACATACATTTACACACTCAACTCTGCATCATCCATCCACATACACACTCAACTCTGCATCATCCATACCTATACACACTCAGCTCACCTATACACACTCAACTTTGTATCACCTATACACACTCAACTGTGCATCACCTATACACACTCAACTTTGCATCACCTATACACACTCAACTTTGCATCACCTATACACACTCAACTCTACATCACCTATACACTCAACTCTGCATCACCTATACACACTCACACAGAACCATACACACATATACATACACACACACACATACTTCCCCCATTTCCCTTCTTCTTACCCTGTCCCAGGGCAGCATGGCAGTCTGAGACCTGTGGTGATGTAAGAAGCATGTGATCAGTCACATGATTCTGACATCACTGCAGGTCCTGGACTTGTAGAACATAGGGGAGAGGTGAGAGTAGTACGGAGCCTCTCCTCTCTGGGAGATCGGGTGCAGCTCTATATCAGGGCATCACCCGATCTCCCTTACAGGGTTAGGAGGGTCTGGCAGTGCTGGATCCTCCTGACCTCCTCCAGTCTAGAAGACGCAGGCACTTTTTAGCAAGATTTTTTCTTGCTAAAAAGTGCGTCTTATAGTCCGGAAAATATGGTAATATGAAAACCTAAAAATTAAAATCACCCCACTTTCTCTAGAACTGATATAAATATAAATAAACAGTAAAAATCATAAACACATAAGGTATCGCCACATGCAATACTGCCCAGTCTATCAAGATTTAATAACAGTTTTTCACTGCGTTCAACCCCTTAACGGAAAATAGTGCCCGAAGTTGAAAATGGCACTTTTTGCCATTTTGAAAAATACAAATAAAATTCAATAAAAAGTTATGAAAAGGTTATACAGTCTGAAAAATGGTAGCATTGAAAACATCATGAAAAACCACAAAAAACAACACCACTCACAGCTCCATACACCGAGGTATGAAAAAGTTTTCAGCGTCAGAAGATGGCAAAATCCCACAATTTTTTTTTTTGTACAGGAGGTTTTAACTTTTGTAAATGTATCAAAACATTATAAAACCTATACAAATTTGTTATCCCCGTGATCGCGCCGAACCAAAGAATAAACTAGACATATTATTTGGGGTGCACAGTGAAATTCGTAAAATCCAAGCCCACAAGAAAACGGCACAAATGCATTTTTACACCAGTTTCCCTGCATTTGGAATTTTTTCCTGTTTCCCAGTACACAGCATGGAATATTAAATACCATTACCATTAAATTGCAATTTGTTACACCAAAAGCAAGCCACCACACAGCTCTTTACATGTAAAAGCAAAAAAGTGGCAAGTGAAAAATGGAAATGAAAAGACAAAAAAAGGGCTAGGTCGTTAAGGGGTTAATGTGAGCCCCCTTGCCGCTCACACATCGGAGAACTTGGTAAAGTCTCCTCATCTCTGAAGATGGGGATTTTTCTTGTTGCCTACAATGTTTTTAGATATTGAATGTTCCACATTAAGTGCTTAAATTTGGTAACATTAGATAGCTTTTAGAAAAACATTGTATACATCTATTTTCAGATTTTGGATCAAATGTGTATTTGTCGAAATATCCCCTCAATGTTTTTGCACAGATTTAAATTTACATCACCGTCTGTCACCAAAATTGAAAAAGGCCTGGGTCAAACCAATGTCATTTTCCCGGGGAATATGAATCTGCAATAAAAATGGGGGTTCCCAGATAAGATTTGTAAGTTTCCCCCCACCTCAGGGGGTGGAGGTAGGGGCCGGTTTGGTGTAGTTGGATAGATATGTACAAAATATTTGACACATATATTTGTAGTTTTTCAATCCAATGTGTATTTCGCAAGATATACCCCCACTGACCTTTTTGTTACCCCCTGTATAATTATCAATGTGAGAAAGCATCTAAGACCCCTTTGAAGCTCTCTGCTGTTCCTGATGTGACCAGTTCCTGAGGAAGGCTATTCCATACTTCATATAGTAAAGATATAGCATCACTCTGGAAATTAACTAAATAAATCTAATTCAATCTTTATTCATAAATTCATTTTCCAATGCTCATTTTGTAGCCCTCTTTCATACCATTAACAGCATCCTTTTTATAAACTGCTGCACATCTGGAACCACATATTCCAGATCCGATTGAACCAATGTTTTGTACAGTGGTAATATTACATCCCTATCCTAAGAGTACATACCTTTTTAAAACATGACAAACTCCTGCTTGCTTTAAATGCATTGCAAGCTGTTATCTAATCTGTATTCTGCTGGCATAGCCTTTCTCCTCAACAACTGTCTATCCGTGTTTATCCAGTACATCTTACTGTATTACTGTGTTATTTCAATAGTCGCTCAAATATTTTTGGTTAAAGGGAACCAGCAACTCACATCTACTCAATAAACCTTAAACAGTCTCTTGGCACAGAGCCAGTCACAAGGGTAACCCTAAAAATTATAAACAGGAGCCTAGAAATGAGTTCTTTAAAGGGGTTGACCACTTTACTTCATATTTCTGTAATGTGTGTAAAGCAGTGGAGAGATGCCTGTAGTGAAACCGACAGTATCGGTCCGTGAAAGCGCAGTGGCTCGCATCGTACCAATGGTTTGAACAATGGTGTGCGCTCCGCACAACTTAGTTGAAGCCACCAGTGCACCAGGAGCTACTGTACTGCTCATGCACAGAGCTCCCTTGAAGGCTGCAGTGTGACAGGAGCCACTGCACATGTGTGGGCTGTCCTGCTGGCTTCACTATCGGAGGCATCTCAGCACTGGGGGCGTGGAATAACCTTTGCCCCTGAAGCTTGCAGAGGCTATTACGCACCGCCAGTAGCTTCTGCAGCCAATCAGCTTATTAATAAAATAGTGGGGGTCATGTACTAAGGGCCTGAATCGCTATTTTTTGTCGGGTTTCCCAAATATTTCCGATTTGCGCCGTCTTTCCCTGAATTGCCCCGTGTTTTTGGTGCACGCGATCGCATTGTGGCGCATCGGCGCCGGCATGCATGTGATGGAAATCGGGGGCGTGGCCATTGGAAAACCCGACGGATTCGGAAAAACCACAGAATTTTTAAAAAATGTGTCACTTGACACGCGCTTACCTGCACCAGGAATAGGATAGTGAACTCTGGCGAACTCTGGTGGACTTCAGCGCAGCAGCAACACCTGGTGGACATCTGGCGCACGACCTTAGTGAATCGCCAGAAGACCCGAAGTAAATGTGCCCCAATGTGTTTCAAATTTTTTTCACATAGATGGCATACCAGGAGATATAAATAACAGTTTATGCATGACACCGCAATTACACTACAATGACGAATCTACTTCAGTAAATAGATGCCTGAAAGTAGATTTCCTTTCCATTTTGTTTAGGAAAGTGAGATTCACAATTTTTTCATTTTTTACTTTTGCTGACAGAATAGTTTTCTTTCCAAAACAATGTTTAAATTTTTAAAATGTCTCTTACAGACCCATGACCTTTAGCCCGTGGCTGTCATGAAAACCTAGCAGCGCCGTAAGATCATGGTGCGCCAGAGGGAGTGTATATAACAGCTGGGACAAGCTGTTAATGGCACAGAAGTAGTTGTTATGCCGTTTTCATCTGGTGAAAGCTCTGTCACATTCTATTCTATTATACTCTTAACACTCTATAACTTTAATTTAGAAAGCAATTGATAATTAGGTAGGGAATTTTCTAATAACAATCTAAAAATAACCGGTTATCTATGATACCACTTCTCAAAGACATCTATGGACAATGCCCCCAATCTATCAAAAAGTAGTGCAATCTGTACTAGATGCAGTATTCCTATGTAGTGTGTAGGGGGCTCCAGATCCCTGCTCTGCTCGCGAAGTGGGTACCAATTATTTAAGTTCATATGCAGTTTATAAACTAAGCAAATTTTAAATGCTTCTAGGTTTTTCCTAAACAGAATATGATCCCAATTATAATTGTAAAGATGCAAAGCTAAGCTAAGAACCTTTGTTATAATTCTATACATATGTCTTCTCCCATTGTCATAAATGACAACATGCAAATAGGGTTTTACTAACAAAATGACATGTTACAACATAGTGGCCTACATTTACTAAAAACATTGCAAACGGCACTATGTGTAGTGTGCAGAGGGCGCCAGATTCATGATGTCTAGCACCTGTTCTTCATTAATCTGGCGCCCCCTGCACTGCACTTTTTGGGTGGAGCTTTAACATAGGGCATACAACACAATTCTGTCGAACCCTGCATGATAAATGTGGCACACGGTCCAGCTGAGCACCATGACGTCCCTTTCGGTGCATAAGTTTGTGTCAGAAGAAGAATAGTGCAGCATGCGCCAGAAATATGTTGCAGACACTTCTTAAATACAGGTGCAAGCAGTTTGCACTGAAAAGAACATGAAAAGTCTGACAGAAAAATGGAGCAAGCACCTTAGTAAATGTGGGGTAGAATGTTTTACACATATATCAAAAGCAGAGAAAATTGCTGCTTTCTGAGAGAGGATTGTGCTTCTGCAATTACAAATGGGCTTGTGGCAAGACAAAATAAAGTAATAGACCCAGCACAATGACCGATTGGCCTCGGTCTCCTGTGAAATGGCCCCATTTTGATAAATCACATGATCAATGTGGATTGTTTGTGTAATGTGTACTTGTACTCACTATAGCTTGATGAATTAAGGCCTAAATATCTTGATATATCTACTCGGGGGAGAACTAAGAAGAACTAATCCATAGTCTTGATTACACTACAGATTACTTAGACTGTTCTTGCCTTGTCTTCCCATTAGTAGTCTACAGATTCAAGCCATTGTAAAATAAATAAATACTTTTTCCAGTGATGTTACCTCTGGCAAGTGAATGAATATTATTATTTCTACAGGTAATCTATAAGATCTATAGTAGCCATGTACTTTAGATAGATGGTGGACAAACATGCATAGGAGGGTGAGGATAATGAAGCACTGCCAAATACCAAGTCAGGGAGGAGATTTATCTTTTCTCTTTCTAGTTTTCCTGTCAGTCTAGTTCTTCTTTTTTCAGTCTAATTTGTCTTAGGTGGATTTTCCTTTTTTTAGGCTTCTTTCACACAGCCGGATGCTTACCCGGCCATAGCACGGACAAGCATACATCTTCTTCTGTAGAAGAGGAGGAGGAGCGCTGCTTACCGCTCCCCTCTCCGTAGCGATGCACGGCAATGCACAGCCGTCTATGGGGATGTATATCGGGTTGTAAATTTGCAGCAGATATACACCCCCACAATGGCTGTGTGAAAGAGGACTTAAATTGTACCCCTACCTTTTAGTCCAACATTGCTGCCTAGTGTGGAGGATGTAACTTTTTTTTAAAAATCACACATTTTTCGCAAAGTTGGCTGTCCTGCTTCTTTCTGCCAAATTTTTTGCGACTTTTTCAAAAGTTCAAGATGGCCAGTACAACTTTTGTCTAAACAGCTGCATTCCTTAGATAAATAAAGTGAATCCATCCAAAAGCTTTGCACCATGTGGTGCAAATTTTTAAAAGTCACAGAAAAATGTGCAAAAAGCAAACTGTTCAAATATGTGCCCATTTTTTGCACTAACATTTTTTCTTCCCCATTAATTCTACATATCATATTATCTACAAATCTTGAATCTGAAATTACTTTCTCTAATATTCATATTCAAATAAAAGGCAAAAAAAAATAATGCACCAAACTGGATAAACTGATAGTTTTAGACATCAATCAAAGTAAATATTTTCTATATGTTCCTTGTTTGGTTATTTTTACTTTAGAATAACCTTAAACCTTTTTTCTCTTTTTTTTCTTAAATGTCGTAGTTTTAGAAAAAATCTACTATCATGAACCTGTAAATTTAGCATAATGATGTATCATTTGTAATAACAAGACATCACTGGCCATGGTTTGCAATGATCATGCCAGCTTATCAAGCTGTGAAACTGCCGGTTTACCCATACATGGAGATTGGCCATTATCATGTTAGATTATAGAGTAGTCATCAATCCATGGAAGGAGCACTGAAGAATGCCTAGGACAACTAGATACATCCAACAACTGAGGCTACAGGCAGACACAGGTGAGAAATCATTGCTATATCTGAAAATTTGATGATACACAGGAGGTTGGATAAGGTTTGCACTGCCTACTGGTCTCAAGACCGAGCACCAAAATTGCCCCATTTCTCTTGTCAAGTCCATGCTCAGAGTCCCTGAATGGTAACCACCCTCCAGAAATCCTGGCTCCTACTGTAGGGACTAGGTCCCCGACATCAAGAAGGTTGAAAACTGCAGTTCTACTTCACCACCATGAAGGTGGTTTCTTTGTGAAGTACCATGTCAGAAAGCGCTCCAGGAGGTCGGCCACAACTTCCATTACCTCCAGGTCTCAGAACTTTGGTTTAATGAATCACCAGGAAATCTAGACTTGTGCATCCATAAAATTTGGATCAAATTCCATTTCCCTCAAGTAAATTTTCTCTGATTGTATTTTAAGCTATTTTAACAAAACTTAAACTGTAATCTGACTTTTTACATGAAATGTTTTACATCACAATAGGACTGGTGAACCAAGTCTAAATTTGTGTATCACCAATGGGTGCAGGCCAGGCCAACTAGAATGCAATTGTTCATTCTTATCTCTTAAAATAGTATTAATAGATTCCAGTTTTCCTGCAGAAATCAACACAGATCTGAACACAGCGAGGCTGAAATGTGACTCTCCAATCAGCAGTGTATTACAATTGCCTCCGAATGGAACACAAGACTTCCTCACATGATTGCTTCAACTAAAAAGATTGAAGACAAAATGCAAATGAACATGCCTTATGCTAGAGATATTTATGTACAACAATGTGAGCCAACAACAAAACATTTCCACATGACAATGTGTCTATTTTTTCTTCTTTTTGTAGTTCTGTTTATTAAAAACATATTGAAAAGTAACAGTATAGTTTAAAGGTCAGTTTTGTGACAGAGATCCCTTATGCTTCCTTAGGTGACCCCATTCTACACTGCTTATTTATAGATATGTTTTATATATTTGTACCATTAGCTAGATTAATGCCTCAACCTTACAACTGTTTAGCATAAAACCCTTCCCTCAAGTGCCACAGTACCCACTCACTACCACTTATGATAAGTCATTTAAACATCTGCAATGTGTTCTTCACACACATATATATTGTTCTTCACATGCTATTTTGGCCGCACCGTTCTGCGCTTATCTCCCGACAAGTTTTTCTCTTAAATGATCCTGTGTTCACTGTTTTCACTGTGTTCACTGTTTTTATTCTATTCTTCACTGTTCTTCACATCTGCTAACTTGTCGGGAGATAATATACACAGAGAACAGTGAAGAATAGATCGCAGATGTTTGCAACTTATCAGAAGACATTATTTTTCAATTAAATAACACATTTTAATCCCAAACCATGGTCCCTTTGAAAAATGCTTGAGTCTCCCATTGACTCGCGCGTGAAAAATGCGCCGAAAACGCAAAAAAAACGCTAACAACACGCGCGTGAAAAACGCAAAAACGCTAATTACTCCAAGGAAAAATGGAACAAAAACGCAGCCAAAAACGTCAGTTTTTCACGCATTGCACCCTGACGTGAAACGCAAAGCTAGTGTGGAAGGGGCCTGAAGCTTCCTGTTGCACTTAAGCAACACTGATTCACACTGATAAACAGACACTGACTTCCCTGAGGCAGTAGCATGAGGAGAACTGCAAGCTACAGACAGATACGTTCAGTGGCGTAACTACCGCCGTAGCAGCCGTAGCGGTTGCTACGGGGCCCGTGAGGTTAAGGGGCCCGGGACCCACAGCCGCGTGTGCCTGACTCGCCTACTGCCTCCCAAACAGATGAGCCTCCCATATGCCGGCAACACTGAACTTCCCTCCCAGCCGTCCACACAACGAACCGCCCACCAAACTGCCCGCGTACACTTAGTTGCCAGCCAACTTACCGTCTGCCCGCCCACCTCGCTCGCTGTCTGCCCGCCCACCTCACTTGCTGTGTGCCCACCCACCTCACTTGCTGCCCGCCCGTCCGTCCGTGTGTACCCGTCCGCCCGTCTGTACCCGTCCGCCCACCGCACTTGCCTCCCGTTAGGCCCGCCCACCGCACTTGCGGCTCGACTACCCTCCCAGCGCACTTGCCTCTCGTTAGGCCCGCCCACCGCACTTGCGGCTCGACTACCCTCCCAGCGCACTTGCCTCCCGTTAGGCCCGCCCAGCGCACTTGCGGCTCGACTACCCTCCCAGCGCACTTGCCTCCCGTTAGGCCCGCCCACCGCACTTGCGGCTCGACTACCCTCCCACCGCACTTGCCGCCCGGCCGTCCGCCCACCGCACTTGCGGCTCGACTACCCTCCCACTGCACTTGCCGCCCGGCCGACCGCCCACCGCACTTGCCAACCGCCCGCCTGCCGAACTTACCGCCCGCACGAACACTGAAACACCCGCCTGATGGTTCGCCCGAACACCGGCCTACTGACCCACACAGCCACCGTGCTGGACATCAAAAAAGTAAGTACCATTATTTAAATGTATCTGTGTACATATATACATATATATGCGTGTATGTGTATATATATATTTAGATATACGCTTATGTATGTGTGTGTATATATATTTAGGTATATGCTTATGTATGTGTGTGTATATATATTTAGATATATGCTTATGTATGTGTGTGTATATATGTATAGATATATGCTTGTGTGTGTATATATGTATAGATATATGCTTGTGTGTATATATATATATATATATATATATATATAATGCTGTGTGTTTTTGTAAATGCTGCTGCATGTACTGTATGTATGTGAATGTGTGCGTTTGCTGTATGTGTGTGTATATGCTTTATATACTAAATGTATGTGTTTAAATGCTGTATGTACTGTTTGTAAACAAATGTATGTATATGGTGTGTTTATACTGTATGCATAAGTATACATACTATAGGTATATAATGTGTATGTACTATACAGTGGGGGTCATTTACTAAGGTGTTACCCGAATATTTCCGATTTGCGCCGGTTTTCCCTGAATTGCCCCGGGATTTTGGCACACGCGATTTGATTGTGGCGCATCCGCATGCATGCGACGGAAATCGGGTGGCGTGGCCAAACGATAACCCGACGGATTCGGAAAAACCGCCGCATTTAAAAAAAAAAAAAAAGTGTCCCGGGACTTGCGCTTACCTTCACCAGGTATAGGATGGTGCATTTCGGCGGACTTCAGGGAACTTAAGCGCAGCAGCGACACCTGGTCAGAGGAACTGCCTTAGTGAATCGCCGGAAGACCCGAATCCACCGCACAGAATGCACGCCAGAAGGGGGGGCGCGGCCGGCCGAGTGGGCTGCGCGGCCGGACGGGAGTGGGCCGGCGCGGGGTGTTGCTGTCCCCCGCCTGCGCACTCGCTGCTACCAGCGACTTTTCATACGTTGGCCTGGCGTAGGTTAAACGCTGCGCTGCTGGCAGCCCGATACATCAAGAGGCAGAAGCCTCTTGATGTATCGGGCTGCGAATTTGCACGAGCGCCAGCGTATGATAAATATCCTCCAATGTATTCGTGTATAAATCTATATATGAGTACATAAATGTGTGCGTATAAGTGTATACATGTATGTATGTGGGTGCAAGTATAGAAAAGTGAATGCAAAGTGTAGAACTTTATATGTTTGTAAATATGTGTGTATAAATTTGTATATATCGTTTAAAGGGGAAGGGGGGCCCCATGCAAAAATCTGCTATGGGGCCCAGCCACTCCTAGTTACGCCACTGGATACGTTCTTTATTTGGGGAGGCACAGCGGATCTATGTGTTGTGGAATAGCAGAGATATAGGAAAGCTGACTGTGTCATTGTGTGTAAAAGGCATCAGTACAATGTTTAGTAGGTAAATGTAAGTGTATATAAACCTGTACCCTGATAACCTAACCACACTGTCAGCTCACAGAACTAGATGGATCATAATGTGTCTGCTAAGAGAGTCCCTGTCCACACCCTAGAATATTACTCTGATCAGCCTAGGGCAGTGATGGCTAACCTTTTAGAGACCTAGTGCCCAAACTACAACAAAGACCCGCTTATTTATCGCAAAGTGCCAACACAGAAATTTAATTTGTGATTTATACTCCCTTCTCTGTCACAGTTTTCATTGATACCAGCCCCTGAGGACACCAAGAAAGCAGAAAATAGTCCCAGGTCGAGCTGTCACTTTAAAATAGCTCTGAGCACAGCAAGTCCTGGACTGTCTGGGACTGCAGGAAGATACCTGGAGTCATCTCTGGTAATGGCCTGAGTGCCCACAGAAAGGGCTCCGAGTGCCACCTCTGGCACCAGTGCCATAGGTTAGCCATCACTGGCCTAGGGAGTGATAGGAGCTAAAACAGCATTAAAAATGAGTCAAATTGTTAAGTAAAGGGTGAAAAATTATCTTTATTGTGTTAACATCACTATGGGATTGAGATTTGAGACTTTTCTTTCATGGGAAAACCCCTTTAATACACAGGAAGCATAGTGAATAGGCTTATTAAAACTGCTGAAATAAACTTATTGAACTAATTTATAACCGATTTTAAAGGGCTTTAAATTGTTTCTATCATTGTACAGGCGGTCCCCTACTTAGGAACACCTGACTTACAGACGACCCCTAGTTTCAAATGGACCTCTGGATGTTGGTAATTTACTTTACTTTAGCCTTAGGCTACAATAAACAGCTGTAACAGTTATCAAATTGTCTGCATTTAAGCTTTATTATTAATCCTGGTTCTTATAACAATCCAGAATTTTTAAAATCCAATTGTCACAGAGACCAAAAAATGTGGCTGGGTTTACAATTATAAAATACAGGCAGTCCCCAGGTTACATACAAGATAGGGTCTGTAGGTTTGTTCTTAAGTTGAGTTTGTATGTAAGTCGGAACTGTATATTTTATCATTGTAATCCCAGCCAGAATTTTTTTGGTCTCTGTGACAATTGGATTTTAAAAATGTTGGGTTGTCATAAGAATAAATATTAACATTAAAGCTTCATTACAGACACCTGTGATAACTGTTACAGCTGATTATTGTAGCCTAGGGATAAAGTACAATAAATTACCAATATCCAGAGGTCCGTTTGTAACTAGGGGTCGTATGTAAGTCAAGTGTTCTTAAGTAGGGGACCGCCTGTATACAGTTCTGAGTTACATACAAATTCAACTTAAGAACTGCCTGTAGTAACTTTTTTGTGAAAACCTCTATGTAAATGTATTCAACCTAACAGAAGCGAAATGTAATATGTTCCAGGCCCAGAAAGAAACTGAATACTTACAAGATAACTCTCCACAAATAAAAGCCATCTGTATAGATAACCCTGGTCCATCGATGACCCCACAACTGATTAAACGTATGTTATCGGTTGGAACACAGTATGTCATTCATTTATTGGGTTAGAAGGACATTAACAAAGTGAATGTTATTAACACTTTAATAATGTTATCATTTTTATCCATAAAACGTCAACCCTTCAATTACCAGACTACAGACTGACGAATCATTGCATCCACTTATCATTTATTAATGATTAGGTAATTAATTGATAAAAGTCTCTGCTCCCACCTTTAATAAATATCACTTTGGCACCTTACATTTTTGGACATAACTTCCAACGTCCTTAAATAACCCATCTATGCATCTTCCACCTTTTTAAAGGTCTGATCAATTAACCCTTCTTAAGTGTCCTGCTTTTAATGAAATACTGCCGTCACAAATAAGTCATTGGCTTTTTAAACAATGCTAATGTAATCCTGTAAAATGATTCACTGACAGCTTTATGTGACTATAGATTCCAGGGGATGTATGGCTTAGAGTGAAAAATAACTTGCTTTGTTTTCTTAAATGCAACTACTATACTGCAAGAGTGTGAATTTATTATTTAGAAAACCCTTATAGTGGATTACATGCGGGGTACGGCCATTGCACAAAACACTGGAGGTATTACACTAAATTCACCAGTGCCAAATGTACAACAGTGATTGTGGTCCTAAAGACAGATAAGCATCCTGCATATGCTTATTAACATAGGTCTGGTCTGTAATAATGCCCATCTCCATTCATGTAAGAGCAGCATGTAAGCACTTATAGAAGAAATCCTTTCTTTTACCCCTATTGGCCATTTTGCACCTTCCTGACACGGCGTATTTTTTTTTTCCTAATCTGACATACACTCACCGGCCACTTTATTAGGTACACCTGTCCAACTGCTCGTTAACACTTAATTTCTAATCAGCCAATCTCATGGCGGCAACTCAGTGCATTTAGGCATGTAGACATGGTCAAGACAATCTCCTGCAGTTCAAACTGAGCATCAGTATGGGGAAGAAAGGTGATTTGAGTGCCTTTGAACGTGGAATGGTTGTTGGTGCCAGAAGGGCTGGTCTGAGTATTTCAGAAACTGCTGATCTACTGGGATTTTCACGCACAACCATCTCTAGGGTTTACAGAGAATGGTCCGAAAAAGAAAAAACATCCAGTGAGCGGCAGTTCTGTGGGCGGTGGGTCAGAGGAGAATGGGCAGACTGGTTCAAGCTGATAGAAAGGCAACAGTGACTCAAATCGCCACCCGTTACAACCAAGGTAGGCAGAAGAGCATCTCTGAATGCACAGTACGTCGAACTTTGAGGCAGATGGGCTACAGCAGCAGAAGACCACACCGAGTGCCACTCCTTTCAGCTAAGAACAGGAAACTGAGGCTACAATTTGCACAAGCTCATCGAAATTGGACAGTAGAAGATTGGAAAAACGTTGCCTGGTCTGATGAGTCTCGATTTCTGCTGCGATATTTGGAGGGTAGGATCAGAATTTGGCGTCAACAACATGAAAGCATGGATCCATCCTGCCTTGTATCAACAGTTCAGGCTGGTGGTGTCATGGTGTTGGGAATATTTTCTTGGCACTCTTTGGGCCCCTTGGTACCAATTGAGCATCGTTGCAATGCCACAGCCTACCTGAGTATTGTTGCTGACCATGTCCATCCCTTTATGACCACAATGTACCCAACATCTGATGGCTACTTTCAGCAGGATAATGCGCCATGTCATAAAGCTGGAATCATCTCAGACTGGTTTCTTGAACATGACAATGAGTTCACTGTACTTAAATGGCCTCTACAGTCACCAGATCTCAATCCAATAGAGCATCTTTGGGATGTGGTGGAACGGGAGATTCGCATCATGGATGTGCAGCCGACAAATCTGCGGCAACTGTGTGATGCCATCATGTCAATATGGACCAAAATCTCTGAGGAGCTTCCAGCACCTTGTTGAATCTATGCCACGAAGAATTGAGGCAGTTCTGAAGGCAAAAGGGGGTCCAACCCATTACTAGCATGGTGTACCTAATAAAGTGGCCGGTGAGTGTATGTCACTATAAGTGGTTTGGAACCCTTTAACATATCAAGGTGATTTCTAGACTTTCTCGTGACATATTGCTAGTTGAAAAATTTGGGTGATAAGTTTTAGGTTCATCTAGGAAAAAATGGATAAATAAATCGGAAAAATTCTTTAAAATTTTTAAAATTCAAAATATTCTACTTTTCTGACCCATTGTAATAATGCCAATATAACTTGATAACTAATATTAAACAAATGTCTGCATTATGTAGGCATATTTTTTATGCATCAGGTAATTGTTGTAGGATGTTATGAAGCTTAGAACTTTAGGTTCAGAGGCAAACCTATTTTTGTGTTGAGAGAGCTGCTTGATTTTTTTTAAAAATTACTTTTCAGTGGTACCACCTTGGGGCACATAACATTTTGATCCCTTTTTAGAACATTCTGTGAAGGGATTTGATGAAAAATGTAAATTGTAAAATGTTACGTTTTTCAAATTTTATTTTTACAGCGTTCACCAATCGGGCCCAATAATGTTTTGGAATTATCGTACAGATTGTTATGCTACTAAATATATGATTTTATATTTTTTGTATTTTATTACATATATATATATACATATATATATATATATATATATATATATATATATATATATATATATATATATATATATATACATATATGTAATAGTGGTGTTTTAGGGACTTTCACTTTATTTATTAATCTTTATTTAAAAAAAAAACATTTTATTCACTTTGTTAAAATTCTGATTGTGTGTTCAAGCTCTTATACAGTGGTCACACTGCAATACAAATGTATTGCAATGTGTGCATGCTCAGGGAGTTACAGCTGGGTCCTGCCCAGAGACAGGGCCTGCCTTGTGAAGCCACCTGGCATTCCCGAGGCACTCATTAGAACCCATGGCTGCCATAGGAGGAATGGATCCACCGGGTAGGTGGCACAGGGGAGTCTTATCCATGGGAGAGAAAAAGCATGCTTAACTGTGGCGGGTAAGATGTTGAAACCCACAATCGGAGGTGATGGTTGTTAGGGGCAGGTGTCAGCTACACTATACATCTGACACCCACAGCTTCTGGCACCTGCTTTGCTTGGTACTGCACCTCACTTCTGCCCATGAAGTACTATTACGTCCTGCATCGGGAAGGGGTTAACTATGAAGACTGGTAGCCATCTTCCTCTTTTGGCCACTTGATCATGTTGGTGGTATATATCAATGTATTAGACCTTATGAACAACAGTAAACAACTGTAAGTAGGAGTATGAATATCTGATACCCTGGAGTCTTTAGCATGTGTTGCTGTATAACAGTTTAAACATATAGTGACCCCTGTCTAATAACAAATGTACACAAAATACGGGTATTATGTTTCAGTAAAGATTCATTGTTCAAAGAAAGCTTATCTAATGTTGTGTGACCGAGACCAATTTGTCTCCCCTGGATGTAAGTAATGATGAAAACATAAAGTATACTGGAAAATTGCATATTTTTTCACTAATCAATGCATTGCTATAGTCTTTTAAAAATATTTTACATAGTCTGAAATATAGTCTTAAATTGTTTTAGAAAACATTTTAAGGTAACTTCACATTAACCCATGCAATCTCGCAATTATTTTACAAGCTTCAGCAACCAAATGCAATAAGGCAGGTGCATGGCAATTTCTACGTGGCAAATCATCATGTACATGTAGTCCGGGTCACATACAGAATAGGTTGTCCCTTTGTGACAAGTGGATATTAAAAATTTTGGGATGACAATGGAAGAAGGATAAACAATAAAGCTACATTACAGGCACCTTACAGTTGATCATTACAGCCTGGAACTCAAGGACAGTAAATTGCCTACATCACCATAGGTCACAGTAGTCTCTGTAGGTCCATTTGTAGCTAGAGGTCACCTGTAAATTGGGTATCCTTATATCGGGAAATGCTTGTAATACCTTACTTTTATAAATACCCTATGTGATGAATATTTAGAAATATACAGAAAGGATGGCACATCTTAGGTATTTTCATGTACATTAGTGTATTACATAGAAAAGAATTATGCCTCACTTCCCCAGCCTTATACTGAAGACAAATTGGATAGGGTAATTAACTCCATGGTGGGTCCAAGTTAGTTCACACATCAGCAGTTAAAGCAGCACTGGGAGCATTCAAATATTTCCCTCCAGAAAGACAAAGGGGCATATGGTCAATAAATTCTTATGCCACTTATAGATATTATGGGCCACCCCAGACCATAATTCTGGAACATTTCTGGGATAGGGGCAGTGGGGCAAATGTATACTTGGGTCTCAAACTATTCTGGTGGCCTCTCATGAGGAGATACACAGAACTGTCAAAGGCAGCATAGTAAGTGGGTCATGTTTAATCTAAAAAGACACTGGATGTTCAGACAGGTTTGATGGCATCGGAAACATAGTTCTATGACCTCTCTTTGAGAAGTTAGATTTCATCCAAAGTCCTGGAACTGGTCCAAGTAGTAGGTGTTCCAAAACCCATCTAGGGGCGGGAGGGGTATACACTTCCAATTAAAGCAAATTAATCCCCTTGGCCATTGTCCGTATCCTACTAGACTGTCATAACAACACATCAAGGCAGGAAAAACCTTCAAGTGCTTGGCCATCGTAGGTTGAGCACAAGGTAATTAACTTTAATTGGATTGTTGAGGCTTGTTGTAAACTTTCTGGTAATCTACACTCTTGTCTACACTGTAAATAGCTTCTATTGTGTTTTGTTTTGTCCAGTATGCCCTTAAGGCAATTACATATATACATTTAACCCATGTCCTTGTCTGGGATACATGTACGCTACCTGGACTGGCTTCTGGCCTCATTTTATTCCTGTTAGGAACTGGGCTTATCTAACGAAAGCCGGTGGCAAAAACTATCATGCTTGACAGGGCTCTGTTTTACTGAGGCATCTGAAAGAGGACTATCAGCCATTGAGGGCTCTGGAGCAGTGTTGTGCCATACCGGAGATTGTGTGGACAACTCTATCTCACTTCATGTGCCAACCGCAACACATGTGTTTAGGGAGTGTCTATGAAAACCCTTAAAGAGTCCCATCTTACTTTAATCAGTAGCCACCCACAACCTCAGTGATCAAAAATTGTGATATCTGAAAGGGTTTTTTTTTCTTTTTTTAATGGTAATTATAAAGAAAATAATCTTTATTTATATAGCGTCATCATATTCCTTAGTGCTTTACAAATCAAAGGGGATATATACAAATAAATAAGACATTACAGAGTACAAACAGGTAGGTAGACAAGAATGGTAGGCATCCTTTAATTAATAATGACAATAAAGTACACTCCTTTTGCTTGGAATTCCATTAAATGAGAGAGAAAAACATAAATAAAAAATAGTAGACAATTATTACCTTTTCATTAACAATAAATAATTATTAATATTAGCATTATTATGAGACTAATAATAAATGTATAACATATCTTTATACAGTTCTACTTAGATGGTATTTTCTATAGTATACACGAACCTGAACATTAAAGGGGATTCGTATAATAGTAAAGCAAACTGCAGGGAAAAGCAATGTCTAAACAGATCTAAATCTAAAATTGAATCCTTATTTTAGGGAAAGTAGATTATTTACTCTAGTTGGACACAATACAATTGTCAAAACTCTTACTGCCAAAGGGTTAACCCAAATCTCATAAAAAGAATAAAATAACATAAAACACGGCTTTTGGAATAAAATTGGATCAAAGATTATAAGAGTAAATCAGTAGGAAATCCAATGAATATTGATTTCTAGTGACTAGCGTACAAAAGGTATTACAATTTTGCACTGTCATAAATATACTTTGAGGTTGTAAATACAAAGCATACTACTGAATTTACAATACCACAGTAACTATAAAACAACATTATTCAGAATGTATTCTTTGGATATTTCATGCAAGGTAGATAAACAGAATATTTGTATGGAGCTCGATCACAGACGGGAATATATCTTCCCTACTTAATGCAACAATGAGCAGAGAAAATCAATTGATGTTGTAAATAGTTATTAGAAAAAGGCACTTATAAGTAACTTCCATTAGTGACATGACAGAAAGTATGGGAACAAATTTACATTACATGGGTAATGTTTCATAAGTCTCTACTACAAATCAAATAGCTACAATCTGCTCCAAATTTATATAACATGATTAAAATAGTTTGCATATACTGTAACTAGAAATATACTGACAGGCTTTACATAGGAATTACTGATCTGAATGAACTCAAGGTTGCCTAAAGATGACTGGAAGCATGTCCCAAAAAATATATGTGTTCTTAAATTCACTACAAACATGTAAAAAAATTGCAAGGGGAACTAACATGTGAGAGAAAGACCATGGCCATTCAGATGATTGTGACTTAGGATATCTATATATATATCCGAAACATATATGCATGTTTTTTATGTCCACTCATCTGTTGTATGCAAATTGTTCATTAAATCATGTAAATAAAGTTTTTCATTTTTACCAACCCAATGCTAGAACCTTCGCTAAAATCATAACCTCACTAAAATCAATGCAACAATTCAAAAAGTAAGGAAAATAGTCCCTAATTTCTTAATTGAGATGGAACTTTGGGCTTGATGTTTAATTTTGTGTGTATGTGTGGATTTGTTTTGGTGCAGTTGCGGTGCAATTGCTGCTTTGCAACTTGAACATAGGACAAGTCACACTAGGACTGAATTCATGATTTGCAACTTTCCTTTGTGCAAGTTTTGACTCAAATTGACTCCATTCCCTGTCTGGTCTCTGTGCTGTGACTTTTGATGTTTTTTTAAATTTTTTTATGTGACTGTCCTTAAGGCAATTAAATATATAAATTTAACCCATGTACTTGTCTGGGATACATATACACTACCTGGACTGGCTTCTGGCCTCATTTTAATCCTGTTATTATATTCCATAGTGCTTTACAAATCATAGGGGACATATAAAAATAGACATAAAGGAGTATAAACAGGTTTAAACCCCCAAAGTATAAGACACTAAGTCAGCATATTTAACAAGGGCCAAAAGAAAAGCCACTAAGGGCAGCGGAGGGCAGTGGATCTCCAAAGACAGACACAGAACTGTCACAATGAACTGTCAGCCTTATAATATATTATCCCCATTACCCAATCATGAGGTTCTCCGGTACAGGACATATTTAAAGCAAGGGTTTTGCAGATATGACCAACTAGGAACAACATTTGACTGGCTTGAGCCATACATAACCCTAATGTCAGTGATTGACTACAGAATGTCCAAAAGCAATCAAAAAAATATTACATCTTTACTGATGGGGGATATGTACAACAGAATTCTGTCGTAAGTTGGTGCCAAAATACTAGACCTAAATTGCTTTGAGCCACATTTATTAAGATTTTTCAGACAGTTTCTAGACACTTTCTTATTAGTTTGATAAAAGGGGTTTTGAAAAAGAGAGATGAGGCTTCAAGGGGAAAAGTCAACTGCAAATGCCCCAATATTTTGGTACAGTTTACAGGGATAAACAAGACCAACTATGTATGACCATTTAGTTTTATACAACACCATATTTATCTATCAACAGATCCTGTGATGAATCTGGTGGAGAATGAGAATGTCTACTATATATATGCACTGTCAATGTGCTTTTGCCCTCCATCTATAAGATAGTGGACACGTCCCGTTAAATGGTGAGGTCAGCAAGGATTGGCACTTCTCCCTTACACTTTGACCTATGATAGCATATTTCATGTTATATAACTTTTTCTTATGGTGTTGCAACAACTTATGTGGAATTATTCTCTATGAAACATTTCCCAAACTTTAACCTTTAATTTCTTAACTTAACCTTTATAGATGATAGCCAGCCAAATTGATCTTCTGATCTATCACCAATACACATGGAAAGTTTGAATTTGTACATTTTGGTTGATCTCAGACCACCACTGAATGCCAGAATGAAATGTTTCTTCAATATAATACATGTGAACCTCCCAGGCCTGGCTCAGTAATTTTGAGTGTTAGAAATCTAATATTAGTAAACTGATATGAGAACATTCTGTGAACATTAGTCAGAACATAGTGCCTTAAAGGGAATGCAACACCTATATTTTATTACTAATTAAAATCAGATAGTGAAACAATTTCTATTTTTCTAATATGTTTTCATTTTTGCATTGTAGATTTTTTTATTCTATTTTCTGCACAGAGGGCAACCGATTTTTTCTGAATTGCTGATAACAGCATTTAGAGAGATGTTTTACAGCAGCTACATGGAGCACGGACACCATAGTCTGGAGATGTCCTGTGGGTGAGTTAAGCCACTGTCTGTGATCTAAGCAGAGGTCATTATGCAGGTAGGGGGAATAGATAAACTGTGATCATAATCAATTCTAACTGGTGGATCTTGTCTTATAATTCTGCCTGTGATGATAATTAGATGACTCATGATAAGTGAACCCAATAGTGTGGACGCATCAGAATACTATTAGGCTTTATGACCAGTGTAAAAACTGCATAAATTTAATAAAGAGGTCCAATTTGGAAGCAAGAAATGTAGAAAATAACTGCTATATAACATAAGAGAACTGGATAGAGCATTAGGACCCATGTGAGACCTGCCCCTTCATTCATTTAGTGAGAACTGAACCCCCATTCTCATATACTGTGGGTTTAGATCACATTGTTATCCCCTATCCTGTGGATGAGGGATAACAATTAAACTTGAGACAACATTTACTTACGCGGTCCTGTCGCTATCGCCGAGGTGCGTTGTCCGATGAGAATGAAGTCCGGCGTGATTCACTAAGATCGTGCGGCCGATATCCTGCATGTGTCGCTTCCCCGCTGAGGTCCGCCGGAGTTCACCTTCTTCTTCCCGGTGTGAGTGCATGTCTTGCGACACAATTTGAATTTTAAATCCTGCGCTTAGTCCGAATCAGTCAGGTTGTCTGACGGCCATGCCCTCAAATTTGTGTCGCATGAAAGTCGGCACCAAAATCCGATCATGTGCGCCAAAAATGCCTGTTAAATGCGGCGCAAATTGGAAATAGTCGGGAAACCCTACGGAAATGTGGTCCGCGGACCCTTAGTAAATGTGCCCCATTATCTCATTTGATGAGACCATGAACCCATTTCACATGAACAGCTGTGGTCCGTTCTTATGATCAGTGGGGGTCCAAGCATTTGGACCTTTACCTATCATATTCTTATTCGCTATCCTGTGAATAAGGGATAACAGTGAAACTTGGTACAACCAATTTAACCAATTATATTAATATGGTTTATATAAAATGTTAAAATTATATAACAATGATACATTTGTGCCTTTACATTATTTTAAGGTGAAGACCAGGTGCCACATAGCCTCTGGTCCCAAGTGTCGGCTAGTACCACCTCCCGCAGTGGTCCAGTGGATTCACGCGTACCGAATCCGGACATATGGAATGTAAACACAGATTTTATGCTGTGGAAAATTGGGTAAATTCTGTGGTAAAAACCCAGAGCACCAAATGGACATATTTGAGGGAATCTATTAAGACTGGCACATTGAAAAGCACCAAAACTTGCACCAAGACCCCTTCTGGCATGTTTTCAAAAAGTGGTATGAATTGCTACTTCTTCAGGCCTTGAACAATAGAAAATTGGTGTATAGGGCCTGATAAATAACCCACATTGAATATGCACCACATGTCAGTTTTTTAGCTTTTTTTTTATTGTTCGT
This sequence comes from Engystomops pustulosus, assembly GCF_040894005.1. NCBI lineage: Eukaryota > Metazoa > Chordata > Amphibia > Anura > Leptodactylidae > Engystomops > Engystomops pustulosus. The sequence continues at coordinate 163,339,791 of NC_092413.1, read as the reverse complement.
TCTACTTTGCCCATTAATATAAATCATTTGTGGCTATACACCACACTTCAGATGTTAGCTGTGTTTCCCAACTCTGCCTTGATATCAGATGTTGTAGCAAGTATGCAAATGTAGGAAGCACCTAAGGGATAAGTATAGTAGAGTATTAATAGTAAATTATTAGTTGCAGTATTAATATTTTTTAACATGGGAGATGCACCAAGTACAGATTATCCATAAAAATCCCTCATTTAACAATGATTTTTGGTTTGTTTTACCATAACATGTCAACTGTTTATAAACTGTTCCCTGCCGTATACAGAAGATTTTGTTTAGTTGCACACTGTCAATCACACAATTCTTCAAATCATCAAGTGACCATCAAAGAGATACATTTGTACCAGACAAAAGATGTCTGTCTGCACAATAGTGGTCAGCATAATGTACTATATAAAAGTATCTGAGATCTATTTAGCATCTCCAGATAAAGGTACGTGTAAATTACAACCATCATCCTCCACTGTACATCTAAATAGGGAATGTGCTGCAGGCAATAATGTAAATTAACTATTTGGTCATTGTAAATGGTCATTTGTGCAATAGCTCATTAAGATTTTTGCCCAGTTTCAAGACTTGAAGAATGGGAGCTCTTTGTGGGTGGAGCCTTAACCCATGATAAGAGGACTACTATAGGGAGTGAAGTTGTAGCAGACACACCTGGGCTCTTTAAACTACAAAAGACCTCAGAATAATAAATGGCACATGGTAGGGGGGACCATTTCAGATGTTCTTTAAAAGTAAAAGAGCAGCTTTTTCATCTTCCTACAACATGACTGCATGAAATGCTATGTACAAGCTTCTTGCCAGTTGATCTGATCCACCTCTGTGTTCCATGACATATTTAACAAACAGAATTACAAAAAGTTTCCCTCTACAAGGAAGTTGTTGCAAAGTTCTCCAAAATAATGTCAGTCCCATCAGAACTTGAACTCCCAAGTCTGTACATCTGGTACAACTACTTACTGATACCTTAAATATTAGAACCAGTTGTTACTCTCAAGATCCAAAACTAGGAACCAGTCTGTGAAATCAAAGATCGTGTAATATAAACTGTAATGTTCTATTTTTGGATTGTTTCTTTTATCTCACGTTGTTCTTTATTTTATTTTATTGCTTCCCCAAAGCTGTTATCAATTCAGACATAAAATTACATTAGGAAAGTATTATTGACATGTCAGTCATAATCAAACTGAGGGTAGACCCAGATGAACTTTGTGGATAGTTTTCGGGATGATCTTCAGTTGGAATCATTCAAGAATTGCTCTGTCCTACATCATTGAATTAGACTATATTCCGAACAATTATTTGTATGTTATTTGTATAACTTCAAGCTTATTTTGCATGGGATATTTTATTTATACTCATCAAACTACATGACATACTATATGGTAAAAATATTACCTAATTTGACCACTTCTGACAATTGAAACTTCTAAAATGCTAATTGTTGCACTTATTCACTCTCGACTAGAGTACTCCCTACTAATCGGTCTTCCACTCGCTAAATTCTCTCCTCTACAATCTATTCTTAATGCAGTAGCCAGACCAAACGCTACACGGATGCCTCCAGTTTGTGGCAATCATTGCACTGGCTGCCCGTCTCCTTCCGTATTCACTTTAAAATAATAACCCTCATCCACAAAGCTCTACATAATGCTGCACCTCCCTATCTTTCTTCTCTCATCTCAGTCTATCGCCCTTCTTGTGCTCTTCCATCTGCCTGTGACATTAGATTAATCTCTACCTTATTTCGAACCTCTCATGCACGTCTCCAGGACTTCTCCCGAGTTGCTTCAATTCTCTGAAATGCCCTTCCCCAGACTCTGAGACAAATACCCACCCTCCAAAGCTTCAAACATGCTCTTAAAACCCATCTCTTTAGACAAGCCTATCACACTCACTAACTGCATGAAACGTCAACCTTTCCTGATCCATCCGATGTCCTATATCCCATCTGTTATATGGCAAATGGTTCAAGCAGCAGAATTTTCATTTATTAAATTATTAATGGACCATTCTACAACCTCTTATGTCAGCCCCCTCTTCCTCATAGTATGTAAGCTCTTGTGAGTAGGGCCCTCACTCCTATTGTTCCATATGACTGTTTGTTCTTTGTAATGTAATATTACATTTGTATATGGCCCCTATGATTTGCAAAGCGCTACAGAATTTGATGGCGCTATATAAATAAAGATTATTATTATATCAATTATGCAAATGATACTAGTAAACTTTAGAATGTACAATATATAGAAGTATATTGCTGGGCCCTTCTATTATTCCTTTTATTTCTTCTTTTTTTAAGCAGTTTGTATAAATCAGCTTTCTGTCCTGTATCCACTGACAGCTGAGAGATAAAGCAACTGGATAAAGGATATAATAACTTAACTCTGTACAGACAGTCACTGGATAATATGATCACATTAGAAATCCGAATCATGAAGGCAAATATTCTCTAGATATGGAAAGAATTGCTCATTCGTCTTCTTATCTAAAGTGCAGAGCACAGAAGGATTTCAGGTACACTGCACATTGCAGGAGAGAAGACGAAAAAAAAGGCACAAAGATGCTTTTTTATAATAAGGTACCAGTATATTACAAAGTTTACTTTTATCTCCTGATCTACTCATTTCTGAAATTAAAAATGAAATGCTTCAAAGGTTTTGAACAAAATAATTCTCTACTTTATAAAATTGTAAATGCAACCTTTATTTAACATTTAGTTTCTTTAGTTGATAAATGTTATTAATATTAGCGGTTGTCATGTAACTTAGCTCTAAACTTAAAGGAAATCTACCATTTGTTTTGATGCATTGCGAACCAAACATACCTTAAGAATGCTGTTTCGACACTGATACAGAAACATATCTTGTTTAATCCCTTAACCAAGTGGTTTTGCTCAAAAAACAATGAAAAAAATAAGGACTTTGGAAAGCTGGGTGCGGTATTTCTCGGAGCTTCCTGAACTGTACAGACAGGACTAATCAACGGAGCTAGATGACACATACACAGCAGTGGGAGGTTGGTGCAGCGATTGATTACTTCTACCTGTCAGGGACAACACAGGTAGAAGTGTGAATACAGCGTTCTCTGGAAAAGTGCATAATTAGGGTAAGAGGAGAAGCACCGAAGCAGCTAGCATTCATAATTGTAAGCAAAAAGTCAACTTTTAAAAATATAATCCTAAGACTACGGGTACACAAGGACATTGTTTGCAAGCTACATCATGTAAACCAAAGATTACAGTGTAATGCAGTCTTCATCAGAAGTAATAGAAGTGAATGTAGTCAAGTCGTGTCTCTCAAGTTTCCATGACCACAATCTGGTGGTCACTAGAAATCCATCATCTACTATGAATACTTGTGCTACAGGCAGTGCCACACTGCAATATTTGGCTGTGTAATGTATGTCATGTCTGAAGTCCCCATGTAGTCATAGCCTAATTGCTAAAGACTGCTGGAAAAGTTTGAAATATAAGAGAATCAAATCATATTGACACATATGGTTGATATAGGGAAAAATATTTTTGTAATTTGAGTTGTTGTTGAAGTTATTCTTGTAATGTTTCCAAGCATTATAAAAATCAGTAGCTCACTGAAAAGCCTTTGGGACATCAGAGCTGCAGAATCTGAGCTGCCTACTTTCCCTTATACTTGAGCACCCTTCATAGGATCAACATGGTGTTATAGTACTTTGCACAATTACACAAAGTGTCATTAACGAAGCAAGCCAACATGGGTCATACAGTAATTTAGTCAAATAATTATTCTACATTTATTTTCATGTAAATACTACCAAACTAAACTTACTTCCACTTTTACTTTCCAACCAATAAAACACAGTCTTAACACTGATGCGTAACTCTGCACACTTTTCTCTTTTTTGCAAGGCTCCTTAGTGTTAATATTGGGGATTGCTGTTGCACATGACAATACTTACTCATATACATTCATCTATATACTTAAGATGTGTCCATAAAATCTTTGTAAATACTTTATCTATAAAGACAAGACATGGCTAAACAATCAGATGCCCTTTTAAAGGCCCACTTTACCAATTCTCTTAATTATACTAACCACAAACACAACCTTTGTTATATTAGATACATGTTCTTTCATAGACAAAATGTCACCTAATTAGTATCCACACAAACCTCATTACCTTTGCCAATTGAAGACATCTCCTGAAGCTAAGAAAACATTGGAACCAGACCACTCTGTGTGGCTGACCCTGTCACTTTGCTCTGTTCTTCCTCACCCTAAAGTATAGCTACATTGTTTTCCACTGGGACCATGAACTGGCTTTGTATTCTTCTACTTGATGGCCTCACATGTGAAATAAAGCCATCAGCCATAATTAGCTTTCTGAGCCTTTGCATGACAGGATAAACGCATCAATATGGAATGCCACACAAACATTATGCATGCTCCCTGTATACTATCACTGTCTAGTATCCATCACCTTATACAAGGCAGTCATAGCCACTTAGTACCAGCATGGGAGGTCCCAGAAAAAATACACCACAGAATACAGCAATACTCATCAATCCAAGGAATCTGTCCTACTCATATGACTTAAGTGAGATGGAACATTCAGTTGGGTAAAATGATAATAATCAGTATTACAACTGATAAGCATGCAATAAAATCTCAGCAAAAATATTGACGAGAGATGTTCTTCTAGTACTTTGTAACATCCAGAAACCAGAAGTTGAGGATGCTTGTTTAATGAGGTGAGCAGCTGATAGATACCCAGGGGAGTAACCTATAGCTGCTGGGTCCCAATGCAAAATTTGTAATACCATTTAAAGGGGTTTTCCCACAAACACAAGATAGGCCCTATCCGCCTATCTTTACATATTTACAGTTATAATTTCTTACTAAACTTTGTAAAGTTCCTGGACACAACTGTCACTCCACTCTAAATTAATTGAAGAATCTGTGTAATATTAATGTATATATATACAAAAAGATAATCCAAGCAGCACAAAAATAGAAAAAGAAAAAATGGGTGCACAGTAACCAGGGCCGGGCTTCAGGTCCTCCAAAAATAGTATATAGAAAGGTAATAACAGCACTCCAGACGTAGAATTGTGCAAAAAGTAAAGCTTTGAACATGAAATAAATCCACTTATCTTTTTTCACAATTATATGACTGGAGTGCTGTTATTACCCATATATATATATATATCTATATATATATATATATATATATATATATATATATATATATATATGACAAGGGGAAGTCCCCTAACAAATCTTTTGTCAAAAGTGCCATAACAGGGCTTATGGAAATTAATATTGTGGCCTCCGAAATCGTCAGACCTGCTGGTTGCTTTATATGACCAAGTGCCAATTTTGGAAGATGCTCTTTACTCTGGCTAAGAGATAAAAAAAACCTTATTGGGGAAGATCACCCCCTTTATTGTCTACAGCCATACAGGCAACCATAGCATGCAGATTTTTTACCTGGCACATTGAGATGTCGAGCATCATAATTCATGCACTGAATACAGCACAGTCCTTGCACTGCTACTTTCTGTGCAAGCAAGGCTGGACCACAAAGTATAAGAATACTCTCTAATGACATGGATACACTTGTATAGACATCCATATTGAGAACACTAGTGACCCTAAAATACAAAAATGGATGTTCAGCCACCAGCCATTATTCTTTCCTCTTTATTTCTTTATTTTTATATAGCGCACACACATGACGCAGCGCTGCACAAAGCTTGCCCAATTGGTCCATTTATATATATGGACCATATATGAAGTTCTTTTGTGATCCGATGTTCTGCCATAACCTCCATATATTCCATTATTTGGATTCATATTTCTTACAATTAGCCTACAAGATTATTATAAAAGCAATAATAATATACCATAGTACTAATATAATAATGGGCACACAAACTAATATGTTTACCTAAAACTGACATTGTACAGTAGTGTACAAATATACACAATTTAAATACAAAAAAAGTTGTTCATTCCAACTAAAAGAGTGGTCAGACATCATATCAAATACAATTTATTATCAAACGGGCCAGTTCACACAGCGGTGACAATATTGGGTTAGTCTATCCAAGCCCTATATTCCATGTAGCAGATTACACCCAGAAAATCGGGAATGTAACTTTTTTTCATGTGCAACAGCCTCCTATTTCAATACAAGAGTGGTTTTGTCACACATTTTCCCAAGAAGAAATCCATTGCAAAAACCATAGTGTAAACCATAGTGTAAACCCTAAAACACTTTTAATCCAAGACATAACAAACTCATTCCATCCAACAAGATTCCTTGATGGTAGACTACATGTATTTACATTAGTGATTCTTCTGCTTAGTGAATCTGTTAGTCTTATATCCCAGAATGCCCTGAATTTCCAAAATATTAGATTTTATAAAGATGCTAATTAGCCTGAGAGGCTCTGCGATAGATCACCTGAGCACTATCATTTTTGAATTTGATCACTTTGCACTCTCAGAGGCCTGCCTCCCCACATCCGTAATCTGGGTAGAGAAAAGGTGATGTCTCCCAGCTCTCTGCATGGAGTACTGGTGGGACAAGTTACACTATGGACCATGGATTCTCAAAGGATGCACTGTGGTTGGTCTTTCAGAGATCAACCATGGTCGTATGACATTAATTGGAATGACATTACATGGTCGTATGGGCAGTACTTGGATGCTTTGCATCAGACTTTGTAAACTAGGTGTAGAACAAACACATAGAAATAGTATTTTTTTGTGCTTTGGAGAAACTATTGTTTTAAGCTAACAAATATTTTGAAATTGACAAAATAATAACCCAATGTAAAAATTGTGTGCTAAACAAATTAATAAAAGCTCCCATAAAAACAATGGACAGTGTTTCAAGGAAACAAATAATAATATATTTTACTAAAACCACTAAATTAAAAATATATTATTAAAAGTAAGTTACACCAAATAAATAAATAATAAAGCAAAGTCATAATAAAGTACTTACTAAATATCACATCTCCAAGGGGCCAAGGTGATTAAAGTAAGTGTTCGTTCATATATATCCAGCGCTGGTATCAGTTTTTGGGGGAGTGTGGGGGAAAAATACCTGAGGGCGACTTATGCCAGAATAGATCCTATAGTTTTCTAAAGGATACGTTCTTGCAAACTTTGTATAAAGTTGTATTGGACCTTACATACAACATTTTTTGATTTTGCAATATTCTGTGTACAGTTGCCAAATGAATCCATCCATCAGCTGTGTACAGCTCCGACATAAAAATGCTGTAAAAAATTACCCTCCACAAGCCATGATAGTGAGTCCCCATATTGTCCAGGACCCCTACATGTGTGTTTAATCAGTGCCTAAGTTATTTTAATATTGAAGGATTTACTATTAATAGGTAAAATAGTGTCTATTACCAGGTTGAAAGGTTAGTTGGAAGGAAAAGAATGGTTATTCCTTTGTTGTATTTAGAGAAGAGCAGACCTCAACTTCTAGTTCAGGTTCAGGTGCGCCCCTGCACGAACTGGACATACAGCCAATCTGACAAATTAACACCCCTAGCTACTAGTCATTGGAAGTAATTGGCCAAGGGCCAATCAAAGCCATGGCTGGTTAATTAGGGGCGTTAATTTGCCGTATTGGTTGTTTGAAAGTTAGTTCTGCAATATGCCTGGTTCACGCATTGCACTCTTAAACCAGAATGGGAAGTTCGGGTCCGCTCATCTCTAGTTGTATTTACAGTTTTCAGCAAAGTTTAAAAAACTTTTATTCATCGGAGCATGTGACAGCACCTATGGCAGAACTCTACATGATGAGTGTGTAATGAGTCTCTGCAATGAGTCTATGACCAAAATTAGACTTAATGGACAGGATAGAGGCAAACACTGGTCAATCCAGCAGGGATAAGTTATGTATTTAAGTAGGTCAAACTTCATTGAGGAAATGTACATAAAAATACACATGTAGATCTGTGGTTCTTGCATAAACAAAACTTGTTCAAATATATTTCACTTAAAATAACACATCACCAGGTACAGATGTGCAATCATCTGCTTGCCACAGTCATGTGTCCCCGGCTGAATTAGCTAACATTGAAGCAATGGTATACATTTTATCATGTAATATTATTACAGAGTGTCTGTTCATTCACATTACTGAGTGAATCTATTAAGTAATAGCCTTTTAAGGGAAAACAAGTGAAGCCTCTCCTAAGTTCCTATGCCAGGCCAGTCTCAGATGATTGAGCCTATGCAGGACACCGCTAAAGTCAGAGTGAACACATGGGCCTCCAAGAAATGATTAATTCTTAACTGACTTTGTGAACCGAGCTTTGTTTTTAGTTATGATTAGATATCATGTCACCGAGAGCCGTCCAGAAGAGCCATGTGTTACATTAGAAGCCTTATACTGTGCAGAGATCGGCTGCCTACTCTGCTCTGTTTGTATTTATTTATAAAGCAAGACAGCCTTCGAGACCTGTAATGAGATGCTGTAGTTTTTTAAAGAGGTAAAATAATTTTCAAACACAGACACACAATGAGTTTATTTATTTAGAAAGTTGTTAAATAGAGTCTGGGAATTCAAATATTCAATGTTGACATTGTGCAGAACTGGACATAAGCCAAGCTCAACTTTCTCTCTCCCTCTCTGGAGACACCCAATGAACCAGGAATTTAGACTTTCTCCTCCCTCTTTACTAAATAGGTAAAAGTCATTAATTACAAGCAAAGCTGTATCTGAGCCATAATCAAGTAATGGGATCCTGGAATAGGGAACTACAAAGGGTTCTAAGTGTGTTTAGCTGTAAAGGCAAAGCCCAAAGTAGCATGTCTGACTTTGGAAATGGGTTTTGTAAACAGACCTTTCCTTCTCTCAAAACTTTTTATTACATGTTACCCAAGCAGAATGGCTTTGTTTTATATAAAATGTGCCTGTTATATAAAGCTGTCAGTATTTTACTCCACCACCTTAGCCATACCATTGATCCAATTACTAACCCGTTACGTGCCAAAGCCGGTTTGCAAGCTTCATCTGGAATTAAACATTGGCTAAATCTTGTTTGAAGAAAGATCTGTTTAAACCAAGTGAAGATTAGTACCCAAAATAAAGAATTACTGCGGAAGAGCCTACTCAAGAAATACTTCCAAATGTGATGGAAATTACCCAAAACAAATGGGTTTAAGTGCAAAATAACTATAAGGGATTACTGGGGCACTGGACAAAATCCATTACAAATATTACTAAAGGCAAAAAGCATTGCCCACAAGGAAGGGTTCCCATTTCAACAAGTAGAGCATGCTATGGAAGAGTATCTAGCCTCATCCATATACAGCAGAGTCTTAAAAAAACAAAGCACCTTCTAATGTAATAGCATTCATTTTTTAGGATTATTTCCAGATTCTTAAAAGCAACAATCTCATTTCCTGATAGAAAGTCATTATGCACCCTATTTTAAGGTATAGGATGGTGATAAACAAAAATTAAAAAACTACTTTTTTTTCCCATTGCTCCTCTTTTGAACTAAAAGTGATGTGATTTATTGATTTTACTTGTTTATATAGTGCCTACATATTCCTCAGCACTGTACAGAGACTATCATCAGAAACTTTAGTCTCTGTCCCCTTTGGGTCTCACAATGTAAATTTCAACCTAAATATCAATATCTTTTTGGATTATAGGAGGAAACCTGCACAAATAAAGTGAGAACATTCAAACTCCATTAGTAATGGACGGTAATAAACGGCGGTTTGGGCGACCACCCAGGGACCAAGGCATCTAGGAGACCCGTGACCACCTGAACCAATCGCCAAGTTTGCTACTGCCCTGCAGAGATAATAAAGGGAAGGACCTCCAGCCATGATACCCTCAAGCTCTCAACACACATGTATGCAAGGATTTTAAAGGTTGTTCCTGAAATAAAAGTGGACAGAAGAGACCCCACTCATTTCCCAAGTAGCTTTATTCTAGTACCAAATAAAGATAATTAAATAATTTGACTTGTGATATCCCATAATTTTCATATAGTCCAGTGCCCATGGCCGTCTTAACCTGAATTCCATGAAGATGTAGATAAAAATACAACCCAGGACCCTAACGCTGCAAGGAAATAGTGCTAATCACAAAGCTCATGCCCAGTCATCAGGTGTGCCCTAAGACTACCAACTTCAGCCATATTGCCATTGAAAGGAATTAGACGTGCCAAACCACAGTATGATGTAAATCACAGAAGCTGGATTTTAAAATTCTTATGAGAAAAAGAGATATCTATGTTGAATTTCGCCATTAAGTTAGTTAAGAGAACTTTCATGCTGGACAGTCACTTTAAACACATCTAAATTATGTTTTACATAGTTGTCCAAAATCTCTGTCACACTATGTCTGACCAGTCCTGACAAACTGGTATCAATGCAGCAGAAAGGTCTCCAGATGACATCCATTTATAATCGATGGTGTTTACATGAGGAGTGACATATATGACTTGGATAATGGATCATTGAGAAATGACTTCCTACTGGCCTGTAGGTGCATCACACTCCCTATAATACAATGTTTGTAAAGTACCATCTGGTAAATTAGGGTTTTCCTGCAAAAGAAAATTAGGCTAAAGCAATGACAAGCAAAGTATTAGGAAGCTATAATCTACTGTCTAGTGAACATACATCATTATTATGAATTAGCAGTAAGATATTGTATTCTGTGTAAAACTGAACAAAGTCACAAGACACAAATTACCATTATGATTTCTGATTGTACATATAATTGCTCAATGTCAATGCACAAAGGGACCAACAAAAACGAAAAAGGTGTTTACTATAGTAACCTGCATTAGTAAATGGTGATATAGGGCCAATCATCATGGTAAATGGAAACATTCCTATTTGATTTTTTGAGGTAGTAGTCATTAATAATTTGAAGGATGTGGTGGGAGTCAGCCATCCAGAGGCAGAAAGGAGGAAGAAAATGAAAGAAAGAACCTTGTAAGAGAAAACATTTAGGAAAATAAAGGAAACAAGAAAGAACAAATGACTGATAAAGAGAGGGATAGAGAAATGAAGAAGGAAAACTAAATGAAAAAATTAGAGGGAGAAAGAAAGAATAAAGAAGTAGAAAGAAAGGAAGGAAGAAAAATCTTGTAAGAGAAATAATGTAAAAAATAAGAAAGAAAGAACAGACAAATGAATGATGTAATAGGGATAGGAAAATGAAGAAGACAGAAAAATTATATCAAAATAGAGGAAGATAGAAAGAAAAAGGAAAAAGAACAAAATGATAAGAAAGAGACATCATACATCTTGTAAGAGAAATGATACAGGCTTGTGTACATGTACATAAAGAATGGGTTATGAAATGTCAGATATTCAGCATTGAGGCTCAGTCATAGGATGGGCTGGGTAATATGTAAGTGGGAAAGTGTGGAAGAAAGCGATAAGATTAGACAGAAGTGGGGAAAGGATGGAAGGAAAACCCAGAAACAAATAAAAACACTGAAAGAGAGGGAGAAATAACGAAAAAAAGAAGGTAAGAAAGAAAGAATAGGAATGACAGTCTTATATACTGTACATTAGAGTTTACTCTAGAAGTATAGTCAGCGCCAGGTAATATGTTCCTGGGATATTCTGGCTGACTATTAGTACTTTGTGCCAGACGCAGTAAAGAGCCACTAAGAAGTAATGGCAAAGTGATGGCAAATAAACAGTAAAGAGCTGGCAGGATTTCACTGCTCACAATACAGATCCGAGTGGACTATTAAACAGGCACATAAACTTGCCAGGGCTTTAATGTGTGGACATAGGCGGCTGAGAGCTGGGGACGTGTGACTTTATGATGTCACATGGTGGGGACAGGCACTGGGAGTGCTAACGTGTAAAAGTAACAAGTGCACTGCACTCGTATGCTGCCTGGGGTGCCCCACACTGCCAGGCGCCTGCTGCTGCTGCCCACTGCGCCCACCTTATGGTTCACTTATGGTTCTGAACTGCAGAGGGAGGGGGGCTGCATATTTATATTTAGAGTGTATAGAGATTATATAAAATATTATATATATATATATATATATATATATATATATATATATATATATCATAACAGATAATGCATTTCTTGTATGGAGAATAAATAAAGGATTATATACATATATTTTATATATATATATATATATATATATATATATATATATATATATATATATATAGATCATGAATTTCTTGCATACAGGATCTATGCCTCCTTTGGTAGAGGAGAAGTCATTGTATAAGTATCAGGCGTGTAGCATAGCAGTGTAGTTTATCCAATGTGAGATGTAGAGGTGTCAGCTACATAATGGCATGCATTGTTATTACTGATTGCTATGTGACAATTAGAGGGTCCATTCCCAGACCTCTGGAGGGGTCCTGTCTATTGATGCACAGGAAGAATAGGGAGAGATGGCTGACTGATTGAATTACTGGGGTCACCAGCAAACCCCCGGCATGTGACACTTAATACCAGCAAAGGAAAGGCTGAGAGCCCAACAAGCCCAATGCACTTCCTCCATTGATAACAGTGTATCGACAGATTAATGGATTATGCAGATACAGAGAGAGAAATCTATACATATATTATATACAAAACATCACTGACATGTAATTATGTTATATATTATACATAGTATACACACACTATATATATATGTATATATTGTGTGTGTGTGTATAATATGTAGCAGCTCTATGTTTGTGGTTCTTATTTAGTCGCCTCAATGATGAAGCTCCCCTCTATGTATTTTTAGTTCAGATTTGGTGTATACTTGGTATAGATGCGGATAAAACTAATTTGTCTTTTTAAACCGCATCATGTGTAAGTTTTCTCCCACCTGCGATGGTATAATGGAAGTATTATTTCTGATAAATATTGCACCAGATGGGGGCTGCTGAATAACATTGTATTGCACCTGATCCTGATGGGATACTAGGATTGTTCCTCTACAGGAATATTGCAGTGTATGACTATAATAAGGTTTTTGGGGTGCCGCTCACTTTCTTCCCATAGGCTGGTTACTTGCTGTGTGTGCTGAAGGGTTAATGTCTAGTCCCCCTGTCCCGTTTACACTGTTAGATGCCAATCACACAGCGCCCACTAGCGGTCATATGTATCCCTGCAACTTCATTCAGCTTTCTACACTCCCAGAGCAACATCAACTTTGTGAAAGTCCTGGCAGCCCGCTCCCTGCAGCAGCCCGCAGTGCCAGTGCCCCCACAAGCTGGAGCAGCCGCTCAGTGCCCCCTCATGCCAGCCACAGGCCAGAGCTGTGCCCCCTGCATGGAGCCCAGGGTGGAGAGGAATGCACAGGCTGTGCCTGGATGATGGACAAGACATACAATCCTGGATGGGAGATGGGAGAAGCCCTGGAAGGGCACAGTGCACCTACTTGTGGTCAGCTTCCTTGCCCGGCCCTTGGACCTCATGGTGACAGCTCTGCGGAGAGGATTAGCAGGAGATTTCCCTTGGATCTTTTCCTTATTTTTTCTTTTTTTCTCTGTGTCTCCCTCTTTCACTCTCTCAATCCCCTTCTCATTCCGGACTCGCTATCTCCCCAGCATTGTCAGTTTGGACACCTTCGCGCATGCGCTTTGTGCTTCAAGTCTTTGCCAAAAAAGTTTGCTGCGATTTATCATTTTGATTTGAGATCTTGTCACATGGAGCTGAGACCCCGGCTACCTCCCAGTATCCCATCACAACAGCAAGCCCTCTTGTACCTCTCCCGGGCTTTACAGCTCTTTCCCCCCTTTAACTCCATACCTGCCGGCCGGTGCTGCTGCCATTCACACTCAGCGATTCACATTTCGCACGTTATACTAAAACCAGACGCGAGGACCCTCCATTAATATATTATCACCTGTTGTACAGTGACAGGAAAGGGGATTTCTTGTAATAAATCACACTTATGCTGTGTCATGATTTTGAGGAATTATTCCGTTTTTCTATCTTAACAAACAAATATTTCTATCACTATAAAGTCAGTTATATATCCTGTATCTGTACTTGGCCACCTACATACAAGTCCTCATACCTGAACTATATCAACCAGTGCTACTACTCTAGACACTTTACAATATACAGTATATATGTTCTATTAAATAGTGAATACATGTATCAATATGCATGTAACTTGTATGTCTATTATATCTCTGTAAATGAACAAATGATCAATCATCTATCTGTGTATCTTAATAAAATATACACACACTAACCTCCGTTTTACATTTTTATGCGATATGATTTAGTAGTAGTAATTAAGATATTTGATATTTATTATTTTATTAATGTCATTTCTATCAGTTTATTTTTTTATGTTATGCATGTATTCATTCATTCATTCATTCATTCTATACCACGTTTAATTTAGCAAAACTGAAGTGCCCCAAAGAAGGATGCTGAAATCCATAATACTAACCTAGCTGTGAATTTGGATGTTGATTTCATAAAAAGTCTAAACTTTTAAAACCTGATGTGAAATAAATGAAGAGTACCCTTAGAGGACACTGTGAAAATAATCATAAAACCCCAACACTAATAACTGCAAATATGTTTCTTTTATAAAAAAAATATATATTTTTGAAACTTTGTAATAAGGTAGATAGATAGATAGATAGATAGATAGATAGATAGGTAAGTAGTTAGACATGAGATAGACACATAGATAAATAGACAGATATATAGAAGATAGATAGAATTAAATATATACAAATAGATAGACAATAGATAGATGATAGAAGATAAACAGAGAGCTAGAAAGGCATGAGCAGGAAAAATTACCAGATAGGAGAGAGATAGACATACATATAAATACACAGATATATATAGAAGGCAGATAGATGGTATATATATAGAGAGAGAGAGAAAGAGAGAGAGAGACAGAGAGAGACAGACAGAAAGATGGAAGATGATGGTGATCATAATAGATAGATACATAGATAGATGATAGAAGATAGAGATGATAGACATTAATCCAGAAACATACTAGATAGAAGAGAGAAATACATATAGATAAATAGACAGACATATAGAAGATATATGGTATCGAGAGAGATCAAGATGGGAGATGGTGATGATCGATAATAGACAGATCGATAGACAATAGATAGATTGATAGACTTTAGATAGATGTAGACAGATAGATAATAGATAGATGATTTATAGATAGATATATATGCGATAGATAGATAGATAGATAGATAGATGATTGGTAGATAAATAGATGGATAGATAGATAGATAGATAATTGGTAGATAGATAGATAGATAGATAGATAGATAGATAGATAGATAGATAATAGATGTTTCTGCCCCCTCCTCTGGGCTTGCTAGGATGGAGGAGCTTGTTTCCTATGTATACAGCACATGTTGTTTGCCATGATGTATGTAGACAGCAGGTGTGTGCCTTCCCATGTAGCAGCCCCATCACACTTGCATGTATGTGCACAGTACACATCTCTCAGTGTGGAGTTGGCTGCTAGTAGCACAGATGAGTAAGCTGCACTGGCAGAGTTACATGTACCCTCCTTATCAAATAGTTCTTGTCCATTGTATTTGTGCAGTGAACTTTGCCTGCTGCTATTCAGGCTGCACTCAGATTCTCCTGGCTACCAGTAAGATTGATTTGATCATTGTAATGCAATTATTAGACTGTTTACCCAACGCTTGATTCCAGGTTTGCTGTGAAGAAATTAAAGCCATGCTGTGTGACTAGAAGCATGTAGCCTGGAATGAAACAGTCTTCCTTATTTAGGCTCAGGCCTCCAGCTTGTAGCCATGGGCTCAATTAGACAAAATGGAAACAATTTTCTCTCATAGCAATAACTCACAGTTCTGCAGATCACTTTCAAAATACAGACTTTATTAGTGTATGCTGACCCCAGGGGCACAATGGAGAGATCTATCTGCCCCCCTTGGGCTGTAATTATTAGAAATTAATTGGGTTCAGGACCCTAGGTTGCATTGCTAAATTAATAGCTTGTCTAGTAAGGAATTGTAGAAAAAAGGGGGTGTAAGGAAGGAGCAGAGGGACAAGGAGCTCAGCCCCTGGAGGTTTAGGGGGCACCAGGAGCTCCTGTCAATAAACAAAAGCCCTGAATAGGTTGGATTGTGCTGGGAGGAGGCACCTTCACAGAATGAGGAGTTTATACAGTGTTGTCAAGGGGTCTGGAGGGGTTAAAATAAAAATCAAGATGCTGTGTAGTAGGAGCTGTCGTGCTGCAGAATAAGTGAAAAGGGAGCCTTAGGCAAGAGGAAATTACAGCAAAGCCCGTGTGACCTTTCCGAGAGGTAATCAATCAACTGATCAACAGGGAGATTTATCATTGCTGGATGGGGCAGGAGGGGAAAGGCCGACAAATGCTGGGGCTGGAGGAAATGTTTGTTTTCCCCATAGCCTGGCACCGACTACACAACAGTAGCCACTTCTAAAGCCTGGGCCAGCTACTTGAGAGGGAAGAAATACAGTAAAAATAGAAATTATTCCCAATGTATTCTACATTTATTTTATAGAATCATCATATTCCATTTTATGACTATTATTATTTAATTTAGTATAGTAAACCTATAGTCCATTTCATCTTCTATTCATTTCACTGTAATTATATGTTCTCTATAAATTACACCAAAAGAATAGACCGATTCCTTTAGCATACAATCAGTTACTAGAAGCGGTCCGTATTGCGGAGGACGTGTCCTGGAGGAAGATTCAAAGAAGTTCGGGATCTTTCCGCTCCCATTAACCTTTTGTGAGCTGGACTATGAGCACTCAGGCTGGAGCGTCACTGGATGATGTGATCGAGTTTCTAAGAGTCCATTAAGGTGATGATATTGCTAAGCAAACCCAGATGTCATTCTTGTGTGAACACGGATTTAATAAAATTTTATACAGTTGTCTTTTATTGTTTGGGTTTCTAATTGCTTTATCTACTTCTTTGCCTGGTATAAATCATAAACCACGTTCAATTACAAGACTGCACCACTGAGCGGCGCCATAGACTAAAGTACGATCCATCCAGAGGACCTAAGGAATACATTATTGATGTAAAAAAAATATCAGAAACGATCATAAAAAATAATCCTATTTTTTATTATTATTGGTATAACCTTACTTTACACAATCAGTTTTCCAGTGTAATTGTTTCCTACATAAGACATTTCCCAGCATCAGTTTTTAACCTCAATTTTACT
The DNA here is from genome assembly GCF_040894005.1 of Engystomops pustulosus. Classification (NCBI taxonomy): domain Eukaryota; kingdom Metazoa; phylum Chordata; class Amphibia; order Anura; family Leptodactylidae; genus Engystomops; species Engystomops pustulosus. The sequence goes on along the minus strand of NC_092413.1, from coordinate 163,322,554 downwards.
ATTTACTTTGCCATCTTGCCAGGATGTGGGTTGGTTGAAATTATAGATTTCTTATGACCTAGGTTCAGTTCTATGGAGCAGGAAAATCCTTGTGAACAGGTAAGGATATGGTTAATAAAGAAAATATATGTCCTATAAAGTGAAAAAAATCAATAATTTAGAAAAAAAATGAAAAATCATGAAATAACTGAATACTGAAGTAATAAAACATGGACATAAACATGTACTGTGTTATTTGTTACATATTATTCTCCATTAAAACAATAAAAAGAAAGATACAAAAAAAAAAAATCACCATGGTTAACAGTAGGAACATTCCTACATTTACATTATGAGGTTGGAAATTGCATAAACCCAGTCCAACAGTTTACTACTGTATAAGAAATTCTTTCATATGATCTACTATATATAAAAAAATATACATTGTATAATGGGTAGTATCAGGTCTGAAGGTACTGCCAGTATCTTAATGTAATTGTCTGCAGGTAGAGAACTTGTAACAACATAATCTAGATCATGTCTTATAAAACAAACATTTCTTTTCAGGCTTTTTAGGTTATTACATGCACTTACATCCATTGTCCCCATAGAGCTCATCATTTACTTATACTTGAAACCTGACCTGAGCTAGAGAAAATTTATCAGTCTTTATCTAGGTATGCATATAAAATGCAGAAGGAAACCAAATAATCTGAATTAAAGGGGTACTCCTATCTTGGATATTTATGGCATAATCACGCAAAACCATTTTACCACCTCTGGAACATGTACCTATCCTGAGGCAGCTGTAAATAGAGAGGTGGTTGTGAAAATGACTGGAATTATCTCCAGTCACTTCCTATAGAGTATGTCTGTAGCTATCTTTAGGACTTGTTCATTAGATAATTGAGAGGTAATTGAGATAATTGATAATTGAGAGAGTTCATTAGAGAACAGTAGCATGATTGGACTTGGGTCCCCCATTCTCAACACAGGTGTGATTTCCATAGATGGGAAGTGCATCTTATGAGATTTAATGAAATAGATTGTCCAGGAAAAACACCTAAAGCTAGTATAGAAAAACTCGAAATATTCCATATAAAATTTGCCCTTTTTATATTCAAATTTAAGACCTGAACTGCTGAGGTTTTACGTTTATCATTTCTTATAAAAAGAGAATCACTGGTACATAAATGTTTGGGATTGGTATCACTTTAATATTTACAATGGAACCAGCAACCACAGGAAAAAAGGGGAGAGACAAATCCAAAAAAAGGGGCAACATTTAATTCTTAAACATGATAAAAAAAATATAATACTTATTTCATTATCCCTCATAAGAGCAATGGTAAAGAGAAGAATGGACATTTCCAAAGGGGTGTAAGGATCCTAAATTGGTAACAGCAAGCAAATAGTTCAATAGTTAACAAAGGCAGATATTGAAACTTAAAATGGCCCATAACGCTTACTGTAGGTAATGTTTGTTTCTCCTGCGTTTCATCGTAGCTTCATCAAAGTCTGGTTCAGTTTTTCATGTTTTATTTAACAAGACCAATAAGCGGATCACGCTGTATTGTCTTTCAATTTTTTGGGATGAAGAATGTGCACCAAAAATGCAGTTTGTAAGTTTCTCTCAAGTTTGGCCTGACAGCCAGAAAGCAGCTAAAAGCAACATATAAAGATATTATGTACCTGGTTTATTCCAGTAGAAAATTAGGGACAACGTCTGTAAGTTATTGCAGTCTCTGACAATGCAACAAAGTTTGTTGTTAAATTGGGCTTCTGCTCAAATCTCTGAAAACTCATCTAAATCCATACATTTTGGTGGAAATGGTTAATAATCTAAGGCTAAATTCACACAACAGTTCAAATCTCAGTTCCTTACCCCCTTAAAGAACAGAGGTTTATCATATCAGTTAAAAATCCCATTGACATCAATGTAAATTTCATGGTCAGATAGTCAGGTATCTGTTATACAGGAGTTTTTTCAAATGGAGGAAAAGTACAGCAGCAACTGTTATTTTTTACATACAAAAAACACATGGATAATGGATACCTGCCTAAACAGAACATAACGGATTTACATTGATGAAGTGTGAACTTATCCTGAATTATATGCAGGCCTCCCAATTCTTCCACCACCTCTGATGTTGGGTAGATATATCCAGCATGTAAAACTGGGTTTTTTCTTCCCTAAAGGAATATAACAGTGTCTGTCAGCAGTTTATTCCCTTCTTCTTGCATTAAACATACATTCATGTGGCTTTATGGCAGGTAGAGAGAGATAGCTGATGACTGAAGCACTGACACAACACCTTCCAATAGAAAGATCAAATTAGAGGTATACAACAGTAGTAGGATGTTCTCATGCTAGAAAACATATACAATACATGTGTATGTAGGCTGAAGGAGAACATCATAATACATTTCTAAAAAGGTGGACCTATTGATGTATCCCTCATGACACCTTTGGTTCACGTCAAAATTATTTCATCTTTTTTTTTGCATCAGTTTTTGTAATCCAAAACCATGACTGGTCAAATGGTGACCATATCAAAATTTTGATATAATGACTGTTCATCTTTCCTTGTGCAGTCATCTCAATGTGGCATAACCTCTCCATGTAGTCAGATAAAAGTCTACTGCGCAACAAGTGCCATAGTTCATCATCCATGTGCGACTTATACTTCATGACATGTTACAGGAGCTTTGGTAGAATTTAGTTTTTTTTCATTATAATAGTCTACAGAAGATCATGAATGATACAAAAGGTCTTGAGCGTAATACAAAAGGGAATGTAAATTTTTTTCCAGTGCTACTGTGCAAAATGACAATAAAAATGATACAAATTTTGTTTTTGGTAACTTAAAATCATTGTGACAATGTATCCTTGCACTTGAGATTTATTTTATCACTGTAAACAAAAATTAATTACGGTAACTTGAAATCAGAGTGACAATGTATCCAATAGGCCAGTTGCACAGGGTAGTATTGTGGTTGGTATTTTCCATGATTATTTGCAACGAAAAGCCAGGATTGGATCCAAAATACACAGTATTTAATTTTTTTTTATACTTTTCTTTGTGTATGTTTTAGTCACTGCTTAACGTCCAAATTTTAATATAATGATACAAAATACAAGGAAGGTCTGCTAAAGGATGATGATGGTGCGCTTACACAAGATTGTACATAACCGTGCTGTTAGCTTACTAAAGTCTCAACAACACTTTCCATTAGTTTGCCTAAAATAGTTTGTTGGAGAGAATTGAACTTTGAAAATCTTTAGCATTTTATTTCATGCTACTAACATGGTACATAAATAGAAAAGAAGGGAGAAAAAGTCCAGTATTTACCGGTTGAATAAAAGTTTTATTGCTCTGAATAAGAAAAGTAAAATCATAACCTTGCAGTTATGATAAGTTATAATGGCTATATACAGGATTGGGTTTTTTGATCCTCTTATTGCGCACAGTAAAACATAAAATCATGGTCTGTAGTGCCCTCATGTGGAAAACTCTGGAACTGAAAGCAGTGTGTGGATGGGATTTGTTCTGTAACTGTAAATCACCCTGGGTTAGCTGGAGGTGAATTCGCAGCAGCTAACCAGTGTTAACTACATCCCATGTGGTCACAGCCTAAAGAGGGTTTCTGATCAAAATTGAATTGACTCCATGATACTTAAAAATTACACATTCCCTTTAGATCTGTAGATGTGAAATAATGAGCATTTTTTTCCTAGGGCCAGCTCTAGAGAGAAACTTCTGTGCCAGGAGTTCAGCTGGGTATGTGCTCTATGGCATCTGCAATGAATGGGAAATAGTATAATAATCTCTATTTATATAGTACGATCATATTCTGCAGCGCTGCACAGATCATGGGGAATACCAACAAATAAAATAAGACATGGCAGTGCAATAACATTGTCAGATGATACAATAGGAATGAGGTTTCATTCTATGGGGGACATGTATGACTCCTTTAGCATTGTTTTTCTTTTTAATTTGCGACTTGTGAGTAATTATCCAAAGATTTTATGCAGTGTGCTGTATGTATCTTTATACTCCATCTGTTAGTTCTTTTTATGCAACTTTTTGACCCTTAACTTGTTCCATTTTTGTGCCTTTTTTAGGCGCAAAAGAAAGCATGCTAGACCCAGACTTACTTTCAAGTACAAAATAAAATGTCATCAAAAATAAAAGGAAACACACATTTAGCCTACAATTGCCTATACAAATGTAAAATTGTAAAAATGTAAAAGAGAAACGTTAAGAATAATTCCAACACTATTTTGCTGTTAGGCCATTGAGACATAATTCAACATTTTTAAAAAAACCATTTGTTGGACCGATGGAAAAACTACACCCGTGTTTGACAGCCCTGCAAACACGCTGGAAATTAAACATGACTCAGCAAACTTGACAATCCCCTTTTTTGGACACCACAAAAATTTAAGAAAAATGAAAGGTTCCACAATTAAATGCTTTCTTCAAATATTCTTTCCTCAAATCCTTCAACAGGGGGCTGTGCAGAAGGAAAACTTTCCAAAAGCAAATATGATGTCTGGCCAGAAAAGCCAGGAGAGAAGCTGCTCCTCCTCTTTTTTCACTCTACTGCTGGTGTGGACATTAAAAACTTCATCTGAAAAACTGAAAGTTTTGTTCTGTGAGCTCTTAGGGGGGTCCATGTTTACAATTTACCATGCTTTAGTGCCGGTCTTTAAATGCTGTTTGGAGTCTTATTGATGGCAGCTGATGTTGTAAATTGGAATGATCGCAGCTACTATTTGTGACTACAAGTTGCAAACCGAAACAAAAAGTCGCAAAAGTGAGACTAAACTTTAAGTGGGAAAAAAAACTTAAGATACGTTGCAATGATTAAGTAGGCCAACTTCAGGAAACTTGAAAAAGTGGCAGCCGAAAAACTATGATACATGTGCCCCTATGAGGATTAAAAGGTGACACAGGAGGTGACAGTGTGGAAGAATATAAGTTGTACCAGGTCATACTTCCAGCACATGTAATAAACAATTCCTCACCCCCTAAACAAACTTATGAGAGAACACAATCCATCTAAATGAATAAATTGAGAGTTGCAAAGTCTGATCTGCTCTCATACACATCTTTCATCACGAATTCTTCCAGGTCACGGCTTCCAACTTCTCATAAAGCATAAGGGAGCTTCAGCAACAGGGTGTTGAACAATATGTTTAATTTGGAGATGATAGCTATACAGCTGGAAGCCTTTGGCACACATTTCATATACTGTTTTTATATTTGTTTATAAGTGATGAAATCAACCAAAATCGGTCTGACTTAAGAAAACCAACAAACTGATGCATTATGATTGAACATAATTCCTTTAATTTCAAGATTGTGTATGTGGTATTTGGTAACATAAATAAGTTAAAAGTATTTTAGGAGCTTGAGACCATTGAACTTCTACAAGAAGACTGAATTAAAGAGCAGCAGTATGTGAGCATACTAGCATAATAGCATATAGAGCAAGTGTATTCATACTGTAAATGCAAACCATACAGATGCTACAGGGTCTTAGCATTGATTCATCTTTCCCCTTTGCTACTAGGTGGCTGACACCTACATGGAACATGACTTTCTGTGATGTAATGTCATTTATTTTCTGAATGTATACAGCAGAAACAGCATAATGCTCCACCGGTGCTGCAATAGTTAACAAGAACAAACATACTCTATTTCTATATGCATTTTTTTGTGAAGGACAAGGGAACAAGATTAATGGCATCACCTGACCAATTATCTGTAAGTAGCTGACCCTACCCAGTAACTCACACATCAACCAGGATTCATGTGACAGCACTTCTGCACAGTCACACTAGCTGAAGGTCTCCGCACACAAATATGCATTAATCATAATGATTCCTGATATATTATCTCTCCGAGTCTATGTGTAGATTATGGATGAATGACAATGGTGTTGCAGTAATTCCACCAGAGAAGTTTTTCAGTATCTTATCACATGATCTACTTTAACATGTGCTATTTTATTTTACACATACATTTCAGATGATTTCTATTATATGTTTTCTTTGTTTTTGTCTCAGATTCACAATTTATGACGATCTGCAAGTTAGGTGACACATCTACGGGCAGGGCAGGGACAAGGAGTTTTGGTGCCCCAAGCAGACAAGCAAAACTATGCCCCTCTCCCTGAAAATCGTAGCAAAAATACGGCAAAATAAATTCAACACCCCCCCCCCCCTTAAAAATCTTAGAAAAGAATTCTGAATAGAAGTCTCTGAAATAATTATATAGTTAATATAAATAAATCCCTAAACTGACAATATAGCACATACAAATACAGAGGGTAGAGAACAGTGGTGGCGAACCTATGGCACGGGTGCCAGAGGGGGCACTCAAAACCATTTCTGTGGGCACTCAGACCATCGCCCCAGGACAGAGTTCACCAAATAGGACCAAATCTTCCTGCAGTCCCAGGCAACTTAAGCCACACTTCATTGGCTGTTTGGAACTCCAGGAAAAGTGAGAAGGTGTTGACAGAACCACATTATCTGTGAAGCTCATCCTGCTGGACCCACCATTCTTTCTCTACAGAGAGACCCTGATGGGAATAATGAGAGTCTGATTTGCCCTCCTTCTTTCAACTGTATTGGTGGCCTCAGGGGGCCAAAACGATTGAAATATGTAGAAGAACACGTAGCAGTAAGTTACTGCTTAAAATGCCACGTTGGCACTTCACGGTAAATAAGTGGATTTTGGTTGTAGTTTGGGCACTCTGTCTCCAAAAGGTTCGCCATCACTGGTATAGAAAGTATTCAGACCCCTTTACATTTTCACTCTTTGTTTCATTGCAACCAATTGGTAAGATTTTTTTTTGCTCATTAATGCTCCCCATCTTATAATGTAGATATTTTTGCAAAATTATTAAAGTAAGAAAACTGAAATATCACAGGGTCAGAAGTATTCAGCCCCTTTGCTCAGTAGTGAATAGAAGCAGCTTTTGAGCTAGCACAGCCATGAATCTTCGTGGGAATAATGCAAAAAGTTTCTCACCCCTGGATTATGGGGATCCTCTGCGTCTTCCTTGCAGATCCTCTCCAGTTCCCCCAGGTTGGTAGAAGCCATTTTCATGTCTCTCCAGAGATGCTCATTTGGGTTTAGGTCAGGGCTCTGGCTGGGCCAGTCAGGAATGGTCACAGAGTTGTTCTGAAGCCACGGCTTTGTGTGCTTAGGGTCATTGGCAAGCATTTATCAATTTGGGTGCAGGGTGGTGATGGAAGTTTGCTCTAATTTTCAGTATGACTTAAGTTTGTGGCGCAAAGGATTAATGATTTGGCGCACAAATAAAAAGATTAAGAACTGTCTTCACATTCATGAAGGTGAAAAAGAACTGCTAGCTTTATCAGAACCCTCCTCCCACGACATAGGCCGGCGGTAGTCACCGCCTCCCCGGACCGCCATAGACTTGGCTATCTGAGGCTATGGGTTGATGTGCCCCCTGCAGGTCCTCTTCTATAGAGCAATGCTCCGGCATCGGCTCCGTGTCCCTGCGCGGTCCATTGCAGGGATCGTGACATCAGCTACTATGAGCGCCGCCATTGGCACACACTATGATGTCAGCGAGCAGCTGACGTGATGGTGCCTGTAATGGAGAGTGCGGGGGCATGAAGCCAATGCCGGAGCATCGCTGTATAGAAGAGGACCTGCCAGGGGAAGGGGGGGCCTTCGGAAGGTGAGTGCAATGTGTTTTTTTTTTCTTACAGGCATTATATTGGGGGCAGGGGCTGCAGGCTATATACTAGGGGGCTGGCAGGCTACATACTACAGGGGACTGGCCAATATATGCCAAAAATTTATTACCGTATATACTTGAGTATAAGCCGACCAGAGTATAAGCTGAGGCACCTAATGTTACCATCAAAAACTGGGAAAACCTATTGACTCGAGTATAAGCCAAGGGTGAGAAATGCATTGGTCACAGCCTCCCAGTATATAGCCAACCAGCCCACTGTAGCAGATAGCCAGCCAGCCCCCTGTAGTATATAACCAGACAGCGCCCTGTAGCATATAGCCAGACAGCCCCCTGTAGCATATCGCCAGACAGCCCCTTGTAGCATATAGCCAGCCTCACTTAGTATATAGCCAGCCCCCAGTTTGCCCAGCTCAAAAAAATTAAACTAAGTACTCACCATTCTGATGCCCAGGCAGGTGCTCTTCTTGCTTCAGCTCCAGGTCAGTGCCTGGTCCATGCACACAGCCCGGCCAGAGCACACTTTGATGTCAGCAGCGGCTGATGTCATAGCTGCGTGTCCGCTGCACACAGACCTGCCGCTGCAGACAGAAGAAGAGAAGGCCTGGAGGGGGGGGGGGGCGCCTTAAAGGTGAGTTTTGACTTTATTTTTTTTTTACTGGAGTATAAGCAGAGTTTTTTTTTTTTGCAGAAAAACCCGCCTTATACTCAAGTATATACAGCAACTTTTTTTTTAGGGGAGGGGGTGGTAGAAAAAACATCAACGCTGTCATAGATTTTTGCCTTTTTTTGGGCGGGGGGTTCACCATATACCCTAAGAAATATGTTAAAATGTATTCAACGGCTCAGTAAGATTACTTCGATACCCAATTTCTTTATTTTGGCTCTAGGTTTTCTAATTTGTACAATAAAACTTCATGTGGGAAAAAAAATATATAAATAATTTTTGTACCACCATTTTCCAAGTAGCATAACTCTTTTTATATCTGATCTATATAGCTGGATGAGAGCTTGTTATTTTGTGGGACATGTTGTGCTTTACAACAGTACCATTTTTGTATTGATACTTTTTTTGATCACTTTTTACAGTACAGGCAGTCCCTGGATTACGTACAGGTTAGGTTCTTTAGCTTTGTTCTTAAGTTGAATTTGTATATAAGTTGGAACTGTATATTTTATGATTGTAACCTCAGACAAATTTTTTTTTGGTCTCTGTGACAATTGGATTTAAAAAATGTTGGATTGTCATAAGAACCAGGATTATCAATAAAGCTTAAAGGGAACCTACCACCACGATTCTAACTATAAAGGTAGATCGGGTGGTAGGTGGATGACCGGGACGTGAGGATAGCCGTTTTTTGGGCTAATCCTCACGTCCCGGCTATCTTTTAGAAAACTTTAATCCGCCTACCATTTCATCTTCGGCCGAAGATGAAATGGTAGGCGGAGAAAAGAGGCTATTGGGGCCTGGAGTAGCCACGACGTGTAGCCTTGTACATATACTTTACATATCCGTGGATTAAAGTTTTCTAAAAGATAGCCAAGACGTGAGGATTAGCCCAAAAAAGGGCTATCCTCACGTCCCATTCAGGTGTCTCTGGGAATCATTCTTCAAAGTATTTTGCCTCTCGGTCCTCATTTAGTACCTTTTTTGGGCCATAGTAACCACGGTTTCCAGCTCTCCAAAAAAATACAATCAGCAGGATGGAGGGGCGGGACCTGCCTCCTGTCACATCATCACAAGCGCATGGTGCTGACCAATCACACCGTATCTATCTCATATCTATGTATATTTTAGCTATCCATGTATGTATAGCCTATCTGTCTATGTATCTTGTCATATCTATGTAAATCTATCCATCTATCTCATATCTATCTAACACCTATCTCCTACCTATCTATCTAGTCATATCTATGTATTTCCTATCTATCTACCAAACTATCTATACCTTCAACACAGCACATCAGGGGACAGCTTGAAGACTTGGAGAGTCTCTCCTGCCATTTCCTGCTGTGGAGTGTGAGGTGAAGGGGGTTGTGATCACCTTCTTGTGTCTTGTGATCTTCATCTTGTGTCTATTTGTTTACATGCAAGTGTAGGGAAAGCTAAGGGAGAGATAGGTGTAGGTGTTTGGTTACTACATTAGTTAGTGCTCCTGGCAGCACATGACTGAGTGCTGGAGCACTGAGCCATAGTCAGCTCCTCAGTGTAGACTGAATGTGCCTAGCAACAGCCATATAAAGAGTCACTAACAACAGGGGGAAGGCTGCAGAATACACGAGGAAGGAGCAACATTCAAGTAACCAATCCAATTGCAAAAGGGCTTAAAATTACCTGCCCTACAACATATCAAACATTTTTTGAAATGACAGTTACACTTTAAACCATTTTTTTTTAACTTTTTTACTTGGTACACTATGGAACATGAACAAGCAATCGATCAATTGCTTGTTCATTATAATACTCTATTAGAACTTGCCATGGACAGCCCTGGGGTCTAAGTTCAGAGCCCGGGGTTGCCATAGCAAGATCGGCATCACCCCTCCACCGCGAAAATGCAGAGTGCCGATCGAGCAGGGAATCTCCCTACAGCCATTCAAATGCTGCACTCACACTTACTGCGGCATCAGGAAGAGAAAACCAATCAATATGTGTCCAGAAGCCAAAATAAGTTCAGTGAAAAATCACTGATGTGATAAAATACGCCAATGTGAAACAACCCTTACAGACATACCAATATTTTTTATACAATTTTGTGCGATTGAGCATATCTTTCCAGTCCCTAACCATAGGGGCTTTATCCGCAATCCAATTTCTCAAAATGAGAACCTCAGCAATCATATAACCCTTGAACCAGGCAAGCCCAATGTACTTCCAAGCAAAGCATATTCAGCCTTAAATGAAAAATTAAAATTTGTGATAGTCTTCAATTCTCCATGTATGGGACTCTGTGCCTTACCTGCTCCTTCTCCTGCAGTGAGCAGTATATCTGAAAGAAATGATAACTACATCCATCTCAGGACAGTTTCACCTTGGCATTTTTTCATATCAGTGATTTTTCACTAAAGCCATTTTGGCTTATAAACACATAGAGACTAGTTTTCTCTTCCTGGCTTCATTGATTTTTCACTGTTACCTTACTGATCAATGTGCTTTTTCACACTTCAGAGCTGACTACAGAGCTGCATCTGTCGCTTCCTTACGGAGCTCCGCCGAAGTTCACCATCTTCTTCCCGATGTATGTAAGTGCATGGGTTGCGACACAATTTGAATATTAAATCCCGCTCTCAGTCCGAATCAGGCCCGCCCCCCAGGGGAGTGCTGTGAACATGGCACATACCTGACCCATTACTTTTATTGGACTCACATCAAGTGAGTTGAATATAAGTTTACAAATTGATTTTTTTTAAATTGCAGCCATAAAAAGCAAACATTTAAGGATAACAGTAATGCTTTTAAATAATAGTTTTTAATAATTTTTTTAAATTAAATACCGTATATACTCATGTATAAGCCGAGCACAAAAAATGTGCTGAAAAACCTCACTTCGGCTTATATATGAGTCAAATAGACCCAATGCTCGGCACTGTATTAGCCGGCAGAGGTGCAGCCATGCTCTCTACTGGCCTGCGCACTCTATGATGCGGTGGTGTTGCGCTGATTACGTTATAGTATGCACTGGAGTTCATGGACGCGTCTCTGCCGGCTGTTACAGCAAAGAGAAGAAAGAAGAGGAGCCTTGCCAAGCTTCGGGACCACCTGAAGGTGAGTATGCAAGTTTATTTTTTTAATGTGCTGGGCAAACTGGGGGCTGGCTACATACTGGGAGGCTGTGACCAATGCATTTCTCAACCTCGGGTTATACTCGAATAAATAGGTTTTTCCAGTATTTGGTGGTAAAATTAGGGGCTTTGGCTTATACACAAGTATATATGGCAAATTAATTAATTTTTGGCTGGGTTAATTTGCATGGCAGGTTCTCCTTAAAGTGTAAACGTCATTCTGAGCAAAAAATAAAAAATAAAACACATAATTCAGCACCAGGTGACCCTGGGAATCATTCCTCAAAATATTTTGCCTCTCGGTCCTCATTTAGTACCTTTTTTTGGCCCATAGCAACCAGGGTTTCCAGCTCTCAAAAAAACTACAATCAGCCAGATGGAGGGGCGGAGCCTCCTGTCACCTCATCACAAGCCCCTGCTGCTGACCAATGACACCAGAGCTATCAATGCATATACTATCTATCTATCCATCTCTTTCACATGGAATAAATCCACTAAGGTATTTTTTCACTACAATCTGGTGTGCTGCCTTTTTTTCCTTTGTATCCATCTCTCATATCTATCTATCTATCTATCTAGCTATCTAAGTAAAACTTCAGCACAGCACATAAGGGCACAGCTTGGAGTCCCTTTTCTCCTGCCATTTCCTGTGGAGTGTGAGGTGATGGGGGGAGGGTGGGGCTGCAGTCTCTGTCTGTGTGGATGTGTTTATACAGTATACATATACAGGTGTAGGGAAAGCTGAGGGAAAGATAAGTGTAGGTGTTTAGTTATTACATTAGTCAGTGTTCCTGTCAGCACATGACTGCTGCAGACCTGAGGTAATCAGCTGTGTGCAGGGAGGGGGATGGGGCGAGTCTCTTCCTCCGTAGTTTTAGCTTCTTTCTGAAGACGGAATGTCCATAGTAACAGACATATGTGAGATTGCAGAATACAAGATTCGGGTACCTAATCCAATTGCAAAAGGGCTTAAAATTACCTGCCCTACAACATATCAAAAGTTTTTTGAAATGACGGTTACACTTTAAGCTATACTTAAAGGGCTCTTTCAAAATGGCATTGATTTTTGTGGAAAAAAAAAATATGAAACATGTCCTATTATTTTTCACTGCTGCAGATCACAGAAGGCAATAGAAATCTATGGGTCTGCAAAAAAAGGTGGTGCAACATCCGGAGACAATACAGATGCATCACCGAGAAAGAAACAGAAGAGAAACGGAGACAAAACTAACAGATGTGCAACTGAAGCTGAGCACCAACACCAATGTGAAAGAGCCCAAAGGGTGTTAAACAATAAAAGAAAAACTGTTTGTTTTTTTTGGTGGGGGCTGCATTTTTAAAGTTTTAAAAAGTAAAAGGTTGAAAATTCAAAGATTTGTATTGGTTGGCAGTTATGAGACATTAAAAAAGCTTGAACTGATGGTATGATCAAGGAGGCATAAGAAACTGTGACATGAATTTCCACGGCCACTGCTTAGATTATGGATGGACTTGTTGTATTACAAACATACCTCATATTAGTAAGATGCAGGAAACTCAGCCAAATTGCGACTCCACTTATAAGACATGGTTGTGCTATAGAGCAATTCAAGCTGTTTCCTGTGATGAAAAATGACCATTGCAGAGTGGACACACTGTAGCTGTTCTAAGTACATTAAATCCCATGATGCAATTTCTACTGTGATGAAAGAACTGATGGAATTTAAGTCTTTGGAGACTTTTTAACTTGAAGGAAACCACTAAAGAAGTGCTATTCAGACTCACATGTCTAGAAAAGGCTCCAGAGTGAAGAGGGTATAGAGGATACATACACTTCTCATATAACCAAGATAACAGCAGCAACAAAAGAGTGTGAAATGTGCATCTGCTGGCAAAGTATGTTACATCAGTACATTTCTACACAAGAACAGATCAAAATAAAAGTTTGGGAATGTCCACAGGCGATTGTAGTGTCGCTAATTTCAGAGTTTCTGCTGGAAAGCTGGAAGAGAAAGCGCCTAATTGTAACAGAAGAATGTAATTGTAATCAAAAGGTCTCAATATTCTCAAAATGGTAACAATAATGTGAAGTATTACTGTACGATTAAAAAAATGCTTTAATTTTTCAAGCTTAACGCTGGAACTAAGATGGTGCCTGGCTGTGGGTCCACCCCTAATATGTGCCCCGGGCCCCCCACCACTTTACCCTTAAAGGGGCCCCCACCAATAAGTTCCTTGCTCTGCCATAGACGACAGCATATAAAAAAAGATGTCACTGCACCACAACGGCGGCGCCCACTGTAGCAGGGCACCGCCACCTTTGTTTGCAGCCAATATCCACCGCAAGGGAAGCTGAGGGCGGCGTGTATCTGGGGAACCCTGGTACGTGAGTATAATTTCATTATTTTACCTAGGACTGTATATATTTACTATGGGGGGATTGTATATAGTTAGTTGTATATAGTTATCATAGGGGGACTGCATGTAGTTATTATAGGGGGACTGTATATTGTTATTATATGGGGTGTATATAGTTATTATAGGGAGGCTCTATATGGTTATTATAGGGGGGTGTATATAGTTATTATAGGGTAGTGTATATAGTTATTATAGGGAGGCTGTATATAGTTATTATAGGGGGTTATATAGTTATTATAGGGAGGCTGTATATAGTTATTATAGGGGGTGTATAGTTATTATAGGGGACTATATAGTTATAGGGGGTGTATAGATATTATAGGGAACTGTATAGTTATAGGGGGTGTATAGTTATTATAGGCGGACTGTACACTCACCGGCCACTTTATTAGGTACACCATGCTAGTAACGGGTTGGACCCCCTTTTGCCTTCAGAACTGCCTCAAATCTTCGTGGCATAGATTCAACAAGGTGCTGGAAGCATTCCTCAGAGATTTTGGTCCATATTGACATGATGGCATCACACAGTTGCCGCAGATTTGTCGGCTGCACATCCATGATGCGAATCTCCCGTTCCACCACATCCCAAAGATGCTCTATTGGATTGAGATCTGGTGACTGTGGAGGCCATTTGAGTACAGTGAACTCGTTAACATGTTCAAGAAACCAGTCTGAGATGATTCCAGCTTTATGACATGGCGCATTATCCTGCTGAAAGTAGCCATCAGATGTTGGGTACATTGTGGCCATAAAGGGATGGACATGGTCAGCAACAATACTCAGGTAGGCTGTGGCATTGCAACGATGCTCAATTGGTACCAAGGGGCCCAAAGAGTGCCAAGAAAATATTCCCCACACCATGACACCACCACCACCAGCCTGAACCGTTGATACAAGGCAGGATGGATCCATGCTTTCATGTTGTTGACGCCAAATTCTGACCCTACCATCCGAATGTCGCAGCAGAAATCGAGACTCATCAGACCAGGCAACGTTTTTCCAATCTTCTACTGTCCAATTTCAATGAGCTAGTGCAAATTGTAGCCTGTTTCCTGTTTCTAGCTGAAAGGAGTGGCACCCGGTGTAGTCTTCTGCTGCTGTAGCCCATCTGCCTCAAAGTTTGACGTACTGTGCGTTCAGAGATACTCTTCTGCCTATCTTGGTTGTAACTGGTGGCGATTTGAGTCACTGTTGCCTTTCTATCAGCTTCTTTTTTGGACCATTCTCTGTAAACCCTAGAGATGGTTGTGCGTGAAAATCCCAGTAGATCAGCAGTTTCTGAAATACTCAGACCAGCCCTTCTGGCACCAACAACCATGCCACGTTCAAAGGCACTCAAATCACCTTTCTTCCCCATACTGATGCTCGGTATGAACTGCAGGAGATTGTCTTGACCATGTCTACATGCCTAAATGCACTGAGTTGCCGCCATGTGATTGGCTGATTAGAAATTAAGTGTTAACGAGCAGTTGGACAGGTGTACCTAATAAAGTGGCCGATGAGTGTATATAGTTATAGGGAGGGTGTATATAGTTATTGTAAGAAGGGTGTATATAGTTATTATAGAGGGACTGTATATAGTTATTATAGGGAGGGTGTATATAGTTATTTTAGGGAGTTGTATACAGTGATTGCTGGTGGGCAGTATATAGTCATAGCTCCCAACCGTCCCGATTTTGCTGGGAAAGTCCCGTTTTTCTTACCTCTGCCCCGCGTCACGGGCAGCTATGAGATTGTCACGGATTGTGTCCCCCCAGGTCCCGCTGTGTCCCGGCGCTGTGTCCGCATAGTAAATACTTTGAAAGCCTGAACAGTACAGAATGGCTTCTACAGACATCGGGCAGGGAATCCTTTTCAGAGAAGTGTCAGGCTTAGCGGAGAGCAGGGACCACGTCATCAGCTTCAGATCAGCATCTGTCCATATATGGTCACTGCATCTCCTAGGGTTCCCCAGAGCAGACATCGGGCAGGGAATCCTTTTCAGAGAAGTGTCGGCTTAGCGGAGAGAGCAGGGACCACGTCATCAGCTTCATATCAGCATCTGTCCATATATGGTCACTGCATTTCCTAGGGTTCCCCAGAGCAGACATCAGGCAGGGAATCCTTTTCAGAGAAGTGTCGGCTTAGCGGAGAGAGCAGGGACCACGTCATCAGGTCAGATCACCAACTGTCCATATAGGGTCACCAGGGCTTCCCCAGACACAAGCTCTTTATTTAAAAAAATGTAATAAAGTTTTGCCCAGGCTGAGATTCAAACTGCAGACAGGAGCCTTAACTAACTGAGCTATAAGCCCAGTGATACAAGGTTAAGGATTTCTGGTAACTAAGAAGTGTTATCTGCCAGTGTTACACTGTGACACAGACTTACTGCCCTGATATATAGAGAGGTATCTTCTCAGAGATTATTTATGTTAATTATTGAAACTATTATTATTATTATAAATTTTATTATTTTTATTATTATGGAGACGATTATTAATAATAGTAAAAATAATAATAATCATCTCAATAATAATAATAATAATAATAATCTCCATAATAATAATAATAGTCTCAATAATTACAATAATTTCTGAGAAGATCCCTCTCTATATACCAAAGCATTAAATCTGTGTCACAGTGTAACAGTAGTCATAGTTCTTAGTTACCAAAATTCTACACCTAAATAATCACAGAGGTTATAGCTCAGTTGGTTGAGGTGCTGTGTCATTATTGTACATGGACACTGCAGGTTCAAATCCCAATGAGGATAATTTTTTTTTTTTTTTAATTGAGATGATTTTTATTATAATATGGATAAAATTTGGGGCGTGGCCAGGGAGTGATTGGGGGTGTGGCTTAGGGGGATCGCCGGGGCACGCTGCGCGTGCCGCCATTTTGTCCCTCTTTCCCTTTCACAAATGTTGGGAGGTATGTATAGTGATTGCTGGAGGAGCTGTATACAGTGATTGCTGGGGGAGCTGTATACAGTGGTTGCTGGGGGAGCAGTATACAGTGGTTGCTGGGGGAGCTGTATACAGTGATTGCTGGGGGAGCTGTATACAGTGATTGCTGGGGGAGCTGTATACGGTGAATTCTGGTGGGCAGTATATAGTGATTGCTGGGGGAGCTGTATATAGTGAATACTGGGGACTGGTATGTAGCGATTGCTGTTCCCTGTCTAGACTACATTCAATGGGGCCCCACCAACCTTAATCCGGCCCTGAATATGTGCCATATACTGGCAGCACACTTCCTGGTATAGATGGATGTCTTGTACCCAGCCAGTTCCTGGAAATCACAGAGAAGTTCTGTTACCAACGTCACAGATCCATGGAGCATGATCAGAACTATCAAAGCCATATATGGACTATGGGGAAATGATGCTATGTTGCTAAATTCATGTGATAATCAGACAACCATTCATCTATGTAGTCCCTCCCCAAAATAGCTGGTATAGAATGTTATTAGAGATGAGCGAGCACTAAAATGCTCGGGTACTCGTTATTCGAGACAAACTTTTCCCGATGCTCGAGTGCTCGTCTCGAATAACGAGCCCCATTGAAGTCAATGGGAGACTCGAGCATTTTTCAAGGGGACCAAGGCTCTGCACAGGGAAACTTGGCCAAACACCTGGGAACCTCAGAAAAGGATGGAAACACCACGGAAATGGACAGGAAACAGCAGGGGCAGCATGCATGGATGCCTCTGAGGCTGCTTAATCGCACCATTATGCCAAAATTATGGGCAACAGCATGGCCATGACAGAGTGACCAAATGAGGCTAGATAGCATCTAAAACATCCAATAATTGACCCTGACACTATAGGGGACGGCATGCAGAGGCAGCGGCAGCAGTGGCAGGCTAGAGAGTCTCATGGCGACATACCCTAAATGGACTCAGGTTTCACCAAAGGAGGTGAAATGATTTCCTATGTGAACAAAAGGTTGAAGGTATATTTAGTCGATAACACAGCATGGTGGCGACATAGTGACCAAGTTCCATAATGTATCTGGTGAAACACCCGAAAAATGAGCCTGACACAGCTCTTTTGATAAGGGGACGACATGTGGAGGCAGCCATGGAGACAACTTCCATGATTAAGAGCGACAGTATGGGGCATTCATATTGCGCTGCTATGATTGCAACTTCAGGTCTCCAGCATGGCGGCGACAGATGGGCCGAGTTCCACTATGTATCTGGTGAAACACCTGAAAATTCTGCCTGACACAGCTCGTTTGATAAGGGGATGATGTGCTGCATATGCTCTTGTGCTCCAGCGTCTGGGGTATAGAGAGTTGAAATGAGACATTGGTGGACGCTGTGGAGGATCGTGGAGGCAAAATGGACAGGAAACAGCAGGGGCAGCATGCATGGATGCCTCTGAGGCTGCCCAATCTTGGGATGGAGCTGGCGGTCCACCGCCAGGCGAGCTTTCGCCTGTCCAAGCCCCTGTCTCTCGGCTCCTCCCCACCCAAAATGGGCCTGTTGGCCAGAAGCGTTTACTTTGAAAAAATTATAATTTTCAAAACAGGCCGGGTCGTTTGAATATTTCACCTAGGAATAATGGAATAGCATAGTGGTTCTATTTTTAATTGTTTTTACGGAAATGGTTCCATGATTAAGAGCGACAGTATGGGGCATCCATATTGCGCTGCTATGATTGCAACTTCAGGTCTCCAGCATGGCGGCGACAGATGGGCCGCGTTCCACTATGTATCTGGTGAAACACCTGAAAATTCTGCCTGACCCAGCTCGTTTGATAAGGGGACGATGTATGGAGGCAGTGAACTAGTAGTAGATTAAAGGAACTGCAGTTAAAACTATGTTAGTTGGATCTTGAGATGGAGCTGGCGCTCCGCTGCCAGGCGAGCTTTCGCCAATCCAAGCCCCTGTCTCTAGGCTACTCCCCAAACAGCACTTCTAAGAACCTTTTGTATAAGATCAAGTGTAGTAGCGTTCTTATAAGTTTAGGATATGGCGGGTGAGGGGAATGTAAACAGATGCGCAAGAAGCGCTGAAATAATATTGGTAAATGATAAAAGTTTGCCAGTATATTTTGTGGATTACACAGCAGGGTGGCGACAAAGTTAACAAGTTTGATGTGGAATGCCCTGTAATAGCTCTTGGGCGGTGTGCCTTTTATCGCCTAGGCTCAGCAGTTTGAGCACCGCCTGCTGTCGCTTAGCGACGGCACTGCTGCTGTGCCTAGAGCTACCGACTGATGGCGCCATGCCCACGGATGGTAATTCGGAGGAGGAGGTGGAGGAGGGATGGGAGGAGGAGGAGGTATAGTAGGCCTTTGAGACCTGGACCGAGGTAGGCCCCGCAATCCTCAGCGTCGGCAGTATATGACCAGCCCCAGGGTCAGACTCGGTCCCAGCCTCCACCAAGTTAAGTGTAGTAGCGTTCTTATAAGTTTGGGATATGGCGGGTGAGGGGAATGTAAACAGATGCGCAAGAAGCGCTGAAATAATATCCGTAAATGGTAAAAGTTTGGCAGTATATTTTGTGGATTACACAGCAGTGTAATCAACAGATGCGCAAGAAGCGCTGAAATAATATCGGTAAATGATAAAAGTTTGCCAGTATATTTTGTGGATAACACAGCAGGGTGGCGACAAAGTTAACAACTTTGATGTGGAATCCATGAAAACAACCCAAATTTCTGCCTGACACACCTCGTTTGATAAGGGGACGATGTATGGAGGCAGTTATATGGACGACTTTTGGAGGTAGCAATGGAGACGTGTGGAGGCTGCTATGGAGACAATTTAATTTGGATAGTGCCTGTATGTGGCAGTCCAAAAAAGTTTTCAAACCAGAGGAGCAGGTAGGTGGCCCTCCAGAAAAATGAAATAGATTGAGTGCCTGTATGTGGCAGTCCAAAAAAGTTTTCAAACAAGAGGAGCAGGTAGGTGGCCCTCCAGAAAAATTGAATAGATTGAGTGCCTGTATGTGGCAGTCCCAAAAATTGTTTAAAACAGAGGACCGGGTAGGTGGCCCTCCAGAAAAATTAAATGCATAAAGTACTATAGCTAGAGCCAGTGGGCCCAGTCAAAAAATAGCCAGTTTCCTCTGCTTTAGTGTACAAAGAGGAGGAGAAGGAGGAAAATGAGGAGGAGGAGTGCATAAATTATTCAGGTTGAGCTTCCTTCACCTGGTGGAGATTGGAAATTATGAGAAATCCAGGCTTTATTCATCTTAATAAGCGTCAGCGCTGTCAGTCGACAGGCGTGTACGCTTATCGGTGATGATGCCACCAGCTGCACTGAAAACCCGCTCGGACAACACGCTAGCGGCAGGGCAGGCAAGAACCTCCAAGGCGTACAGCGCCAGTTCGTGCCACATGTCCAGCTTTGAAACCCAGTAGTTGTAGGGAGCTGTGTGATCATTTAGGACGATGGTATGGTCAGCTACGTACTCCCTCACCATCTTTCTGTAAAGATCAGCCCTACTCTGCTGAGACTGGGGACAGGTGACAGTGTCTTGCTGGGGTGACATAAAGCTGGCAAAAGCCTTGTAAAGCGTACCCTTGCCAGTGCTGGACAAGCTGCCAGCTCGCCTACTCTCCCTCGCTACTTGTCCCGCAGAACTACGCACTCTGCCGCTAGCGCTGTCAGAAGGGAAATACTGTTTCAGCTTGTGCACCAGGGCCTGCTGGTATTCATGCATTCTCACACTCCTTTCCTCTCCAGGGATGAGAGTGGAAAGATTTTGCTTGTACCGTGGGTCCAGGAGAGTGAATACCCAGTAATCGGTGCTAGAATAAATTCTTTGAACGCGAGGGTCACAGGATAGGCAGCCTAGCATGAAATCTGCCATATGCGCCAGAGTCCCAACTCTCAAGAATTCACTCCCCTCACTGGCCTGACTGTCCATCTCCTCCTCCTCCAACTCCTCTTCTTCTGCCCATACACGCTGAACAGTGAAGGTCTAAGCAATGCTCCCCTCTTGTGTCTCGCCAACATTCTCCTCCTCTTCCTCCTCATCCTCCTCCACCTCCTCCGATATGCGCTGAGAAACAGACCTGAGGGTGCTTTGGCTATCAACAAGGGAATCTTCTTCCCCCGTCTCTTGTGACGAACGCAAAGCTTCCGACTTCATGCTGATCAGAGAGTTTTTCAACAGGCCAAGCAGCGGGATGGTGAGGCTGATGAAGGCGGCATCGCCACTGACCATCTGTGTTGACTCCTCAAAGTTACTCAGCACCTGACAGATATCAGACATCCACGTCCACTCCTCATTGTAGACTTGAGGAAGCTGACTGACCTGACTACCAGTTCTGGTGGAAGTTGACATCTGGCAGTCTACAATCGCTCTGCGCTGCTGGTAAACTCTGGATAACATGGTTAATGTTGAATTCCACCTCGTGGGCACGTCGCACAACAGTCGGTGAGCGGGCAGTTGGAGGCGGCGCTGCGCTGCCCTGAGAGTGGCAGCATCTGTGCTGGACTTCCTGAAATGCGCACAGATGCGGCGCACCTTCGTGAGCAAATCAGACAGATTGGGGTATGTCTTGAGGAAACGCTGAACTATCAGATTTAACACATGGGCCAGGCATGGCACATGTGTCAGTCTGCCGAGTTGCAGAGCCGCCACCAGGTTACGGCCGGTGTCACACACAACCATGCCTGGCTTCAGGTTCAGCGGTGCCAGCCACAGATCAGTCTGCGCCGTGATGCCCTGTAATAGTTCTTGGGCGGTGTGCCTTTTATCGCCTAGGCTCAGCAGTTTGAGCACCGCCTGCTGTCGCTTAGCGACGGCACTGCTGCTGTGCCTAGAGCTAGCGACTGATGGCGCCATGCCCACGGATGGTAGTTCGGAGGAGGAGGTGGAGGAGGGGTGGGAGGAGGAGGAGGCATAGTAGGCCTGAAAGACCTGGACCGAGGTAGGCCCCGCAATCCTCGGCGTCGGCAGTATATGACCAGCCGCAGGGTCAGACTCGGCCCCAGCCTCCACCAAGTTAACCCAATGTGCCGTCAGCGATATATAGTGGCCCTGCCCGGCAGCACTCGTCCACGTGTCCGTGGTCAGGTGGACCTTGTCAGAAACGGCGTTGGTCAGGGCACGGATGATATTGTCTGACACGTGCTGGTGCAGGGCTGGGACGGCACATCGGGAAAAGTAGTGGCGGCTGGGGACCGAATACCGAGGGGCGGCCGCCGCCATGAGGTTGCGAAAGGCCTCGGTCTCTACTAGCCTATAGGGCAGCATCTCCAGGCTAAGCAATCTGGAGATGTGGACATTAAGGGCTTGGGCGTGCGGGTGGGTTGCACTATATTTCCGTTTCCGCTCCAGCGTCTGGGGTATGGAGAGCTGAACGCTGGTGGATGCTGTGGAGGATCGTGGAGGCGACGATGGAGTTTTTGTGCCAGGGTCCTGGGCAGGGGGCTGACTATCAGCTGACACAGGGGAAGGAGCAGTGGTGTGCACGGCCGGAGGTGAACGGGCTTGGTGCCACTGAGTGGGGTGTTTAGCATTCATATGCCTGCGCATACTGGTGGTAGTTAAGCTAGTAGTGGTGGAACCCCTGCTGATCCTGGTTTGGCAAAGGTTGCACACCACAGTCCGTCGGTCATCCGGTGTTTCCTTAAAGAACCTCCAGACTTCTGAAAATCTAGCCCTCGCCGCGGGAGCCCTCACCACGGGAGCTTCACTACGTGACACATTTGGCGCTGATGCACCTGCTCTGGCCCTGCCTCTCCGTCTGGCCCCACCACTGCCTCTTCCAACCTGTTCTGGTCGAGGACTCTCCTCCGTCTCAGAAGCACTGTGTTCACCCGGCCTCTCAACCCAGCTTGGGTCTGTCACCTCATCATCCTCCGATCCCTCAGTCTGCTCCCCCCTCGGACTTCCTGCCCTGACAACAACTTCACCACTGTCTGACAACCGTGTCTCCTCATCGTCGGACACCTCTTTACACACTTCTTCCACTACGTCAAGAAGGTCATCATCACCCACAGACTGCGACTGGTGGAAAACCTGGGCATCGGAAAATTGCTCAGCAGCAACCGGACAAGTGGTTTGTGACTGTGGGAAGGGTCCAGAAAACAGTTCCTCGGAGTATACCGGTTCAAATGCCAAATTTTCCTGGGAGGGGGCAGAGTGAGGGGGGAGGAGGCTGAGGTGCAGGAGCTGGAGGAGTGCCGATTTCGGTGACATGGGTGGACTGCGTGGAAGACTGACTGGTGGACAAATTGCTCGAAGCATTGTCGGCAATCCACGACATCACCTGTTCGCACTGTTCTGGCCTCAACAGTGCTCTACCACGAGTCCCAGTAACTTCAGACATGAACCTAAGGAGTGTAGCTCTGCGGCGTTCCCCTGCTCCCTCATCAGCAGGTGGTGTCTCACCCCACCCAGGACCACGGCCTCTGACCCCTGCAGTAGTTGGACGCCCACGTCCCCGTCCTCTACCCCTAGCCCTCGGGTTAAACATTTTGAAAGTGAAAGTTATAACTTTAATTTTTTTTTTACTTTTTTTTGTGTTTTTTTGTTTTTAAAACCAAACGATGCTATCCTATTGCTATGGCTATTTTCTAGCCAAGTATGAAAGCACACTGCTATGCCAGATGAGATGACGCTGAGTTACGAAAAAATAAACGTAAAATAAAAAGTAAATGGCAGACTGTGCCTAATTGAAATCAAACCCCTAATAAATTTTCCCACTTCGGTCTTTGCGATGGATATGTGCGTCACTAAGCCCTAAACACAACGGTCGCAAGTCTCACTACAAATTCCTCACAATATGGTAGTAGATGCACTGCAGCAAGGACAGCCACCAGCAGATCAACCAGAAATAAAATATATATATAACGCTATTGTAGGCCTAAGTAAGCCGTTTGTATTCTCCTATGGCTATTTTCTAGCCAAGTATGAAAGCACACTGCTATGCCAGATGAGATGACGTTGAGTTATGAAAAAATAAACGTAAAATAAAAAGTAAATGGCAGACTGTGCCTAATTGAAATCAAACCCCTAATAAATTTTCCCACTTCGGTCTTTGCGATGGATATGTGCGTCACTAAGCGCTAAACACAACGGTCGCAAGTCTCACTACAAATTCCTCACAATATGGTAGTAGATGCACTGCAGCAAGGACAGCCACCAGCAGATCAACCAGAAATAAAATATATATAACGCTATTGTAGGCCTAAGTAAGCCGTTTGGATTCTCCTATGGCTATTTTCTAGCCAAGTATGAAAGCACACTGCTATGCCAGATGAGACGACGCTGAGTTATGAAAAAATAAACGTAAAATAAAAAGTAAATGGCAGACTGTGCCTAATTGAAATCAAACCCCTAATAAATTTTCCCACTTTGGTGTTTGAGGTGGATATGTGTGTCACTAAGAGCTAAACACAACGGTAGCAAGTCCCCCTGCAAATCCTCACAATATGGTACTAGCTGCAAATAAAAAAAAAAAAAAGTATAACGTTATTGTAGCCCTAAGAAGGGCTGTTGGGTTCTTGTAGAATCACTCCTGCCTAACACTATTCTAATTGAACAGCCTAACGCTTTCCCTGACCAGCAGCAGCTCTCTCCCTAGCAACATCCAGACACAGAATGATCCGAGCAGCGCAGGCAGGGGCTAGTCTATTCCAGGGTCACCTGATCTGGCCAGCCAACCACTGCTATCGACGTGTAAGGGTACCACGTCATGCTGGGTGGAGTGCAGAGTCTCCTGGCTTGTGATTGGCTCTGTTTCTGGCCGCCAAAAAGCAAAACGGCGGGAGCTGCCATTTTCTCGAGCGGGCGAAGTATTCGTCCGAGCAACGAGCAGTTTCGAGTACGCTAATGCTCGAACGAGTATGTTCGCTCATCTCTAAATGTTATGCATCGGCAATACAGGACAGAACTACATCCACTTTTGGTCTGTACACAAAGATCTTTATACCATACTCCAGTTTTGGTGTGATAACTTTGAGCTTGAGTCATGTCAAAGTATGAAAAAATTAATTTTTGCAAAGGTTTTTATTTTTTTAAAACTTATTCAGATATAAGAAAACTATATTTGATTTGGTGTCTTCATATTGCTACTGACCTAAAAGAAAAAGAGGTAAATGGCACAACTTGTCTTTTTAGTGATTCCAATGCAGTTGCAATTTTTTTTCCCAGTACACTGTGTGGAACCTGCCATCAGATATTGGCCTAATAAACCACTTCCATTATGTTGTTAACCCCTTAACGACTTGGCCTTTTTTAGGTTTTTCACTTCCATTTTTCACTCCCCACCTTCAAAAATCTATAACATAAAGAGCTCTGTTATGGCTTATTTTCTGCATAACAAATTGCACTTCGTAGTGACGGTATTCAATATTCCATGGCGCGTACTGGGAAGCGGGAACAAAATTCCAAATGCAGTGAAAATGGTGAAAAACCACATTTGCGACACTTTCTTGTGGGCTTGGATTTTACAGCTTTCACTGTGTGCCACAAATGACATGTCTAATTTATTCTTTGGGTCGGTACGATTAAGGGGATACCAAATTTGTATAGGTTTTATAATGTTTTCATACATTTAAAAAAATTAAAAACTCCTGTACAAAATTTTTTTTTTTGATTTTGCCATCTTCTGGCGGCAATAACTTTTTCATACTTTGGTGTACGGAGCTGTGGGTGGTGTAATTTTTTGCGACTTTTGATGGCATTTTCATTGCTATCATTTTTAGGACTGTACGACCTTTTGATCACTTTTTATAAATTTTTTTATATTTTCCAAAATGGCAAAAAAAATATGTCATTTTTGACTTTGGACGCTATTTTCCGTTACGAGGTTAAACGCATTGAAAAACCGTAATTACATTTTGATAGATCGGACATTTTCGGATGCAGCGATACCTAATGTGTTTATGATTTTTACTGTTTATTAATATTAATATCAGTTCTAGGGAAAGGGGGGTGATTTGAATTTTTAGGTTTTTTTATTATAATTTTTTTTTTTAAGCTTTTTTTTACTTTTACTTTTTTTCAGACTCCCTAGGGTACTTTAACCCTAGGTTGTCTGATCGATCCTACCATATACTGCCATACTGCAATAAGGCAGTATATGGGGATTTTACTTCTCATTCATTACAATGTGCTGATAGCAGAAATGGCTCCAGTGGGCCAAACAATTCATGAAGAGTGACTTCACAACTGTTTTGTTTACCAATAAGTGTCGTGCAACGCTCCATGGTCCAGATGGACGGAGTGGAGGATGGCTGGTTGATGGACACCCCATACAAACACAGCTATGGCACCAACAAGGAGGAGGTGGAATAATGTTTGGGGCTGGAATCATGGAGTGAGATTGTCGGCCCCTTTCGGGTTCCTGCCATGGTTCAAGAAGAACTGGTTGGTATGGGCTTAAAAGGGGACAAATTTATGGTGTGGCCCCCAGAGGGCGCACTAACATTTTTACAGAAGGGTAATTTTTGGGGAGTATTTTTAGCCAAGGATTATTACATTTTCTGTAATACAAATATTTAACTCCTAGCTGTATACGTTAACAGACACTATTTTTACATGAACCACTCAGCTTGCGTGCTACAGTGAATAATTGTACATGTACGCAAGGCAATTATTTTGGGGGGTAATTGAGCCTCACCAAGCATTTATGACGCATGGTAAGGCGTTAATGCAACCTCTGGTGGCCCCCATGCTAGTGTCAGAGGGACGTTACTAGGGGGAGGCACGCCCCATTTACTGTAAATTATGGCAAGGTAGGTAATTTTTTTTTTTAATTTAAGTACTTTTGGGCTATTATGAATTGAATTAGTTGTAGTAGGTGGGAACACCACTCATGGTTAACTCCTTACCATTACCGTGAGCTGTTAAGGATGTATGGAGAGGGTTCTCAAGCATGCACCAGAGAACAGTGCTAGCACCAATCGTGGGTTAATCTTTTGATTGCAGCCAGTGGCATTTAAAAGGCAGCAGCGCACGACCGGTGCCATCTTTGTTTTAATCATCGGTCCCCATGATGTCAACAGGGAGCGGTGATGCCTTTACAGCCTTGGGTCATACAAAGACCCGAGTTTGTCTTGTTTTAGCCTATTACAATGTGCAATTTGCACATTGTAATAGATGTGGAAAATCCCAATATACTGCCATATAGTAATATGGCAGTATATGAAAGGATCAGACAACCTAGGGTTAAAAGTATCTTATTCAAATATAAAAATTCTTTATTTAATAACAATCAATTATACCAGAAAAAAAAAAAAAAAAAAATGTCCCAAGATGGACATGACTCTGCTGGCTATTACAGCAAAGAAGAAAGAAAAGGAGCCCCCGCCCCCTGCTGGCTATTACAGCAAAGAAGAAAGAAAAGGAGCCCCGCTGAGGAGTGAGTATTCATTTTTTTTATTTTTTTTTTTTATGTGCTTGGAATACAGGGTGCGGGCTGGCTGCTACACCCTCGGCTTATACTCAAGTCAATAGGTTTTCCCAGTTTTTGGTGGTAAAATTAGGGGTCTCATAGCTGCGGTAAATCTATTTGGACTGAATCCGATTTTGTATATAAAAAGATCAATTACTTTGATCTGTAAGTGTCAAGGCTGTATACTACCAAACAATAAAAACCTTCCATGAATGCAGTTACTTATATACCCTCCCCTCCATTACTCAGTAGACCAATATATATGTTACATATCACAGGTTCCATACACTGTTGCATATAAACTACACCAAGGACAGTGAAGAGGAGAGAATGACCCCTTCTCTGCCATACTTAGGTGGCTGGAATTAATGGGAAAACCGTAAACAAGAAGCTTCATCTTTTCCTGCTCATAAACACCAATCCATGGTCATGTGATGTCACAATGCTGCACGGCTCATTAGAACACACTATAGCAGGGGTCAGGAACCTTTTTGGCTGAGAGAGCCATGAACACCACATATTTTAAAATGTTATTCCGTAACAGCTGTACCATATGCACATGTCCCCAAGTAGATGGGTAACCCCAGTGTCACGGGTGCCCCTGCGATCTAGGTCTCGTGCCCCTCTCCGAGCTCACTCAACTCACCACTTTCCGGCTCCCGTCCCGGCTGGCCACGGCACTCGCAGATTTAAAGGGCCAGTGCGCTGCTGTTTGGCGCTGCCCACTTCCCGGGTTACTATAAAGACCGGCGGTTCCCAGCATTTCCCGTCTTATCTTAGTGCTTCATGCCTATGAGGAAGCTTTCCACAGTGTTTCCTTCCCAAGGGTTGATCTCCCATTGTGACCCCAGACCAGTAGATAGGTAGTCCCAGCACATACCCCCAGTAGATAGGTAGCCACAGCAGAGAGAAAAAAAAAAAAAGAATATTCACTTACCAGCGCTCTCTGCAGCCAGCTCCTCATTACTCCCACGCTCTTCTCTTTGACCCAGACTTAGACGATGGCACCTGGGTCGTACAAAGGACGTAGGCAGCGGTAATATTGCTGCCCGTGTCCAGTGATCAGTCTAAGACACACAGCAGCCATCACTATTTATTAAAGATCTGACTGAGAGCCAGATGCAGCCAACAAAAGAGCCACATCTGGCTCCCGAGCCGTAGGTTCCCTACCCTTGCACTATAGTCAAAGTTTGATGCTAGTGAGCTGTGCACCTGTGTGACATTACATGACCATGGACCGGCTTCCTATAGAAAGCAGAGATCTAGAAAATTGATACAGAAAGTATATTGGAAAATGTAATAACTTTCATTACAAAAACAATATTCATTATTTCTTGCAATGTGTTAAAAGTGGACATCCCCTTCAACTCTGACCTGATGGGCATTGCACCTGAATCTACCAAGAGGCCGGAGCCTTAGTAGATATGGGTGCCAGAAGAGGAATTTAAAAACACCAATCTTAATAAGTTTTCCCTAAAGCACTGACATATACGCAAGAACAATGTGTGAGCGACTGACCCTGAACAAATTGACAGAAAATGCACTTTCACTTACCAAGCCGAGGAAACTCTGCAATGTACATAGGATATTGTTATAGCTATTATAAGGACTGCTGTGTGATACTTTCTACAGAGCCATCTACTGCCAGTTACCCTTTTGTAACTTGTATATTTTCTTGCAGTAGTAAACAGATGTTAACCCACTATGACTGATGTATGCCCGCATGGCTACGGCTCCCTCCCCTCTCCATAGCAATGCATTACGTGCGGGCCTTAACATGGTGAAAGATAGACTAATAATGGCTGCACGGAGCGACATGTCCTATTGGGAAGTTACGTACAGCCACAAGCTTGCAGCCGTACAGACGCCCCCCATGCGGTTGTGTGAATATGGCCTAAATCTGTTGTAATACAAAAGGAAAAAACTCCAGCAGATCCCAAAAGAAACCAAGAGCTTTGTGGGTGAGCTAGACGCTATTTTGTTTTTGTTGTACTTTGCAAATCTGTTGTAATGGGCCAGTCCTGTGCAGCACATTTCCAAACATTACACAAAATCCACAAACCAGTCTGTTCAGTTTGTTCCCAAAGTTTGCCAGGCAGAAAAGTATGATTGCTTGCTCATGTCAAATGGGGGAACTAAACTTATTTTTAATCGATCCGACCAGCGCTGTGAATAAGCCCCTCTGCAGCCACTGTTAGCGCAACGCATCACATAGAGCCAGCAGCGATTTGCAATACATGCACTGCTGCCAGCGATTCTTACAGGTCCCTGACTGACAGGGGCGAGAAGGGGATGTGTCCACCGCCCCACTCGTGAAAACTGCCGACTGTTAGGGGACCTGTACGACGATCCGACCTCTTATTTGGTAAGAGGTTGGATCGATTAAAACTAAGTTTGCACACACAAATTTTAATAAAGGAGGAACATATTTGATGGGGGGTATATTTTGGGGGTGACAGGTCCTCTAAGTGGTTAATAGAATGGGGTGATTTGTGGTTTCCATTAAGAGAACTTCAAAACCCCTATAGATATAAAACAATCCCTAAAATAATTTGATTCTAAAATTTTCTTGAAAGTTTGAGATAATGCTGTTCGATTTGATCTTTCCAGCGTCATAATACAACAAAAGGACACTTATAAAATGTCGCCAACACAAGCTGAGATATAGCAAAATGTTAATAACTAATTTTGGTAATAAGACCATCAGTTTGAAAAAACAACATTTCTAATAGATTTCTCAAAGTTTTTACCAAATTTTTGCTATAAATGCTAAATATATCAACCAACATTTTCACTAATTTGATGCCCAACAGGTCACAGGAAAAAAAAAAAAAAAACACACACACACACACACCCTTGACGTCTCCTGGTTAAAGCCTTCTAAAGTAAATACCGGATAAAGTAACACGTAAGTTTTGAAAAATAGGCCTTGATCACTAAGGGGTTAAGGTGGTTGTCCAGCTTTAAAAAAAAATATAGTCCCCTGCCCCCCCCCCCCCCTTAACTGGTGCTTGGTACTGAAGGGCAACAGGTGGTACTTTTTTTTTTTTTTTTTAAGCCCCTTCCCCACCCAGATGTATTGTTTTTAAAGGCTGTACAACCCCTTTAGGGTTGGGGGGGGGGGGTTTAAAGGAATCATGTGGAAAGGCTGCTGCTAAATCAGAGTCAGTACAGAGGGGGGATTATCACAGAGGGGCCCTGGGGCGCTTTGCTAACACCCCTGGGGCACTTCAGCCTCATTTGAATAGTGAAAATGTTATACTTGTGAACATTCTCCCATATTGTCCATAAAACAATGTGTAAAACAATGGCTGCAATGTGTACACAGCCACCACTAGAGGGCACTTGTGGCATCTACAACTTATATGCGTCCCTTTGGTGGCGGTTGAGACACAACTGCACGTGTCACCGCCCCCACCCCCCGGCAGCACGCCGCTCCGGCCCGCGCCATACACCCGCCTCCAGCTGCAGTGATGTCGGAGCGCCGCGCTCTGCTCACCCCACGGCTCAGGAGCGGCAGACAGACCAGCGCGCCGCTCGCTATACTCTGCCCTGCTCTCACCGCCGGGAGCTCATCCTCCGCCCGCCGCCCCGAGGCTGACAGAGACGAACTCTTCGCGACTACCAGTGATGGCGGCAGACCGCGGCCTCATGACTGGAAGCGGCGGACATCCGAGTGAGCCCCCGGGTGCAGTGCGGCGAAGCCGGGGTGTGGGAACAGGAGGGGCTGCGGCTGCCGTTTTTTGGTTCTCGCGTCCCTGAGCTCTTGCGCCCGCTGAAAGGCAACCGGCAAAACAACGAGCGCCGCATAAGAGCCTAAGCCCGGTACATTAGGGTTAGTAGAGTAGTCTCCCTCCTGAGCCCACAGTGCGGGGCAGAGCGCGGCTCAGACTCTTATACACCAGATGACGTCACTGCGCCTCTTCCTATTGGCCTGACCGGGGTTGGCGGGAAACTCGCCACCTATAGGTGATGCTGTCAGGGCTCCATCTAGACCTCATGCTGCTCCAGGCACTTACAGCAGTTAAAGAGAACCTACCACCACGAATCTACCTATAAAGGTAGATCGGGTGGTAGGTGGATGTAAGGGACGTGAGGATAGCTCTTTTTAGAGCTAATCCTCACGTCCCCGCTAACTTTAGGTACACTTTATTCCCCTAATATGTAAATTTAGTTATGCGGCTACTGGGGCGTGGAGTAGCCGGCACGAGGCTACACAGTGCGGCTACTCCACGCCCCGGTAGCCACATTACTCCTCCTACCCGGTTGCGTGCGGCGCGCAGCTCCTCGTAGCTGCGCGCCCTCGTCCGACAAGCCGGCTACTGCGCATGCGCAGTAGCTCCGGCCTCGTAGCTGGGACTGCTCAGCCGTCGGCCGGCGTTCTGCGCATGCGCAGAACGCCATCATGACGGACGAGGGCGCGCAGCTACGAGGAGCTGCGCGCCGCACGCAACCGGGTAGGAGGAGTAATGTGGCTACTGGGGCGTGGAGTAGCCGCGCTGTGTAGCCTCGTGCCGGCTACTCCACGCCCCAGTAGCCGCATAACGAAATTTTACATATTAGGGGAATAAAGTGTACCTAAAGTTAGCGGGGACGTGAGGATTAGCTCTAAAAAGAGCTATCCTCATGTCCCTTACATCCACCTACCACCCGATCTACCTTTATAGGTAGATTCGTGGTGGTAGGTTCCCTTTAAAGGAAAAATATCACTTTAAAATGACCCTTCTAACCCACGAGCACCTATAGACAGCTCAGGGTGAGCTGATACAGGAACGTATCTTGAATAAAAGCAGAAACTGCTGTATTAGTGTAAAAAGTGTTTGTTTCAGTATTCAAATCAACCTTCGACGCTTCTGTGTGTGTCACACACCGCGCACCATGCTCTTGCTCTTCCCTACATGGACCATTCGTTGCGTCAGCGCCGCTCCCGTCTATAATTTTGTTGTGCCCGAGAGACAGTGACGTCACCGAGCTCTCGGGCACACTAGTGCATGCGCACCACCTCCTCTCATCGCGCTGCAGCCGGGTTCCATTGCGGCAGCGCAAAGTACCGCCAAAGCCTCGTAGTATCATATAGCACAACTCATCCCCACTGTCTCTTCTCCGAAGCCTCGCGATACTAGTACTTAGTGCAGCCGCAATGGAACCCGGCCACGGCGCGACAAGAGGAGGTGACGTCACTGGCTCTCGGGCACAACAAAATTATAGACAGAAGCAACTTTGACGCAATGTACGGAAGAGCAGGATCGTGGTGAGCACTGTGTGACACACACAGAAGCGCCGAAGGTTGATTTGAATACTGAAACAAACATTTTTTACACAAATAAAGCAGTTTCTGCTTTTATTCAAGGTATGTTCCTGCATCAGCTCATCCTGAGCTGTCTATAGGTATTTGTGGGTCAGAAGGGTCATTTTAAAGTGGTAGGTTTCCTTTAAGCCCCTTAACCTGGTGTCCTCAGGTTAAGGCTTTTCTCTAGCAATGACCTCCCTTCACTAATAATATGTCCAGCAGCGGCCTCCCCTCACTAATAACATGTCCAGCAGCGGCCTCCCCTCACTAATAACATGTCCCTGCAGTGGCCTCCCCTCACTAATAACATGTACAGCAATGGCCTCCATTCACTAATAATATGTCCAGCAGCGGCCTCCCCTCACTAATAACATGTCCAGCAGCGGCCTCCCCTCACTAATAACATGTCCCTGCAGTGGCCTCCCCTCACCAATAACATGTACAGCAATGGCCTCCCCTCACTAATAACATGTCCAGCAGTGGCCTCCCCTCACTAATAACATGTCCAGCAGCAGCCTCCCCTCACTAATAACATGTCCAGCAGCAGTGGCCTCCCCTCACAAATAACATGTCCAGCAGCGGCCTCCCCTCACCTCATTTATTTTTAGATTTTGCCTTGTGAGACGCCCCTTCCCCCATTTTCACGTGTCCATGGTACCTAGGTGGAAATATGGCCCTTGACCCTGTATGGTGACATGTGTACACAAGGAGATCCCTGTACGCAGATGTGTGAGTGTAGCTTGGTTATAGCAGAGATGTCAATATGATGGTGATATAGAGGGTGTGCAATCTTGCAGCTCTAACTAAACTGCAGTGTGAAATTATACTGAGGCTCAGATTTCAGGACAAAGGTGGGCGGAGGAACAACACCATGTAGACTTAAAGGGGAATTCTCGTCTGGACATTCACATCCAGTTTCATTAGTCTGCCATATGTATTTATTTCTTCAATTAGATGTGATTAAAAAAAGTTTACCTGTGCGGAGGTAGTTTCTCATAAATGTAGTGATATGGTCCCTTAAAGGAAACCTACCATTTAGAATGATAGGGGTAAGCTGTAAGTACCGAGCACCAGCTCAGGGTGAGCTGGTGCCGGTACTTACTTTCGTTAGTGTTATAAACCGCGGTATCGCGGTTTTAACACTTTTTAAACTTTAGAGAAGGAGAGGCTTCGGCGCTGCGCGCGACCGTGCGCGCGCAACATCTCCGCTATTTTCTATGTAGGCGCACGCACGCAGCGCCGAAGCCTCTCCTGCTCTAAAGTTTAAAAAGTGTTAAAACCGCGATACCACGGTTTATAACACTAACGAAAGTAAGTACCGGCACCAGCTCACCCTGAGCTGGTGCTCGGTACTTACAGCTTACCCCTGCCATTCTAAATGGTAGGTTTCCTTTAAAAACAAGACTGTGTCCCTGGATATGGCCACCTCTGCTGGAGGGATCGCACAAAGAAACAAAAGGTTTTTGTATATGAAATGTCTGGGAGTTACTGCATGTCCCATAGCCGTCCTGTCCCACAGTGGTCGCTGAATCCAGGTGGTCAGGCAGAGCTCAATAGCGCATGTCTGACCATTGCTGCCAAAATGTAAGGTGGTCGTATCCGAGGAAGCTATCTGGTTTCTAATGGACAACATGGCTACAGTTATGAGAAATTATCTTCACACAAAAACATTTTTTTTAATAACATCCAAATGAAAAAATGTTTACATATGGAAAATGAATTAAATTAAATTTAAATGCCCAGATGGGAATACCCCTTTAACATCCTTAAAGCCAGCTTTTTAACACCTTTGCGACAGAGGACGAACTATATTGTCCTCGTGCTGCGAAAGGTGTATGGAGAGAGCTCACGAGCTGAGCTCTCTCCTTACATAGAGGGTGACAGCTGTATAACACAGCTGACACCCGCCTGTTACTGCCGCGGTCGGTGCGGGCACCTACTGTTAACTTACCTTTACATGGGCGCCGCCATCTTTCATTGAGACTCGCAGGCTTGCCATGTGCAATGATCTCTAATAGCCAGCAGAGGGCAGGCTATTAGAAATCATTGGAATATTGGAATATACTGCAATGCAGTAGTATTGCAGTATATAGTATTAGCAATTGGACCCTGCAGGGTTAAATTACCCTGGAGGATCAGAAATAAGGGTAAAAAAAATTATGAAAAAATATTTTAAAAAATAAAAGTTTAAATCACCCCCCTTTCCCTAGATCACATATAAAAGCAAATAAACAGCAAGAATCAAAAACATGTTTGTTATCATCACGTCCCAAAATGTACAATCTATCAAAATATATTAATTTTTCCCAGCGTTTAACCCCGTAACGGAAAATGGCGCCCAAAGTCAAAGTGACACTTTTTTGCCATTGATTATTGTTAGCATTAAAATAAAAAAAAAATGACACCACCCACTGCTCCGCGCACTGAAGTATGTACAGAAGGTTTGTACAGAAGGTTTTAATTTTTTTTTTGAAGATGGGGAGTGAAAAATTAAAATGCTAAATCAAAATAGGGCCACGTCCTTAAGGTGTTAAATTATTCCCTATTCTTAGGCCTCTTGCACACTAGCGTTGCGTTTCACGTCAGGGTGCAATGCGTGAAAAACTGACGTTTTTGCTGCGTTTTTGTTTCATTTTTGTTCGCGTTTTTTTGCGTTTTCGGTGCGTTTTTCACGCGCGTTTTTTTAAGTCAATGGGACTTTTTCAAAGGGACCAAGGTTCGGGAATAAAATGTTTTATTTAATTGAAAAATAATGTCTTATGATAAGTTGCAAACATCTGCGATCTATTCTTCACTGTTCCGCGCGCGTATATTATCTCCCGACAAGTTAGCAGATGTGAAGAACATTGAAGAATAGAATAAAACCAGTGAACACAGTGAAAACTGTGACCACAGGATCATTTAAGAGAAAAACACAGTGCAGAACACAGTGCAGAATAGATTACAGATGTTCGGCACATCTGCTTACTTGTCGGGAGATACGCGCGGAGCGGTGCGAACAAAATAGCATGTGAAGAACAATATATATGTGTGAAGAAGACATTGCAGATGTATGGAAACATCTGCAATGTGTTCTTTACACACATATATATTGTTCTTCACATGCTATTTTGTTCGCACCGCTCCGCGCGTATCTCCCGACAAGTAAGCAGATGTGCCGAACATCTGTAATCTATTCTGCACTGTGTTCTGCACTGTGTTTTTCTCTTAAATGATCCTGTGGTCACTGTTTTCACTGTGTTCACTGGTTTTATTCTATTCTTCACTGTTCTTCATTGTGTTTTTTTAATTAAATGATCGTTCGCGAGCAGGGGAAATACTGTTATACTGGTCACCTAGCAACCCTTACGTTTAAAACGCATTGCACTCGCATTGCACTTGCAATGATTGCGAGTGCAATGCGTTCTTGATGCATCTCCATAGACTTGAATGGGGCGTGAAAATTGCGCGTGACTCGCAAAAATAGAGCATGCTGCGATTTTGACGCGCGTGCAAACGAACGCAAGCACGCGCGTGCAAAACAACGCAAATGAAGAAAGACCCATTGAATACAATGGGACAGAGTGCAATGCAAGTTCTGCGCGTCAAATGCACGAGCAGAACTCGCGCGTGAAAAACGCCAGTGTAGAAGGGGCCTTAGGATACAAGGTGATGGGTGACCCTAGCAATCAGGAGAATGGAGGTCCTGACCTCACTTATGAGTGGGGTTGTCAGTTTAGCATGGGTCCTTCTGCTTTATTAAATACTATGGGAATGTGGTATATTAACCCCTGCTATGCTCCCAATTCTACTACTAATGAAACAACTGCCAGCACTGTATTGTATAGGCATTTTTCTCTGTATGGATTTTTCTCTGTGTGGATGGTGGGGGCCCCTGGGCGCAAACTGGTGGGGCTCTTCCAACAATGTTTTTGAAGTATATAGCCAGCCCCTGTAGTATATAGCGTGCCAGCCTCTGTATATAGTCTGTCATCTCCTGTAGTATATAGCCTATCAGCTCCTGTAGTATTTAGCCTGCCAGCCCCTGTAGTATATAGCTGCCAGCCCCCTGTAGAATAAAACTGCAAGCCCCCTGTAGTATATAGCCAGCCAGCCCCTGTCAGCTCCTGTAGTATTTAGCCTGCCAGCCCCCTGTAGCATATAGCCTGTCAGCTCCTGTAGTATTTAGCCTGCTAGCCCCCTGTAGTATATAGCCAGCCAACCCCCTGTAGTATATAGCCAGCCAGTCTCCTGTAGTATATAGCCAGCCAGTCCCCTGTATTATATAGCCTGCCAGTCCCCCTTGTATAAAGCCTGCCAGCCCCCCGTAGTATGTAGCCTGCCAGCCCCCTGTAGTATATAGCCTGCCAGCCCCTGTAGTATATAGCTGCCAGCCCCCTGTAGTATATAGCCTGCCAGCCCCTGTAGTATATAGCCAGCCAGTCTCCTGTCAGCTCCTGTAGTATTTAGCCAGCCAGTCTCCTGTAGTATATAGCCAGCCAGTCCCCTGTATTATATAGCCCGCCAGCCCCCCTTGTATATAGCCTGCCAGCCCCCCGTAGTATGTAGCCTGCCAGCCCCCTGTAGTATATAGCCTGCCAGTCCCCTGTAGTATATAGCCACCAGCCCCCTTTAGAATATATAATGCCACCCCCTGTAGAATAAAGCTGCCAGCCCCCTTTAGAATACAGCCACCAGCCCCCTGTAGTATACAGCCGCCAGCCCCCTGTAGAATATAGCCACCAGCCCGCTGTAGAAAACAGTCTGCCAGCCTCCTGTAGAATATAGACTACCAGCCCCCTTTAGAATACAGCCCCCTGTAGTATAAAGCCTGCCAGCCCCCTGTATAATACAGCCAGCCCCTAGTAGTATATAGCCTGCCAGCCCCCCTTGTATATAGCCTGCCAGCCCCCCTTGTATATAGCCTGCCAGCCCCCCGTAGTATGTAGCCTGCCAGCCCCCTGTAGTATATAGCCTGCCAGTCCCCTGTAGTATATAGCCGCCAGCCCCCTTTAGAATATATAATGCCACCCCCTGTAGTATATAGCCTGCCAGCCCCATTAGAATATAGCTGCCAGCCCCCTGTAGAATAAAGCTGCAGGCCCCCTGTAGTATATAGCCTGCCAGTCCCCTGTAGAATATAGCCACCAGCCCGCTGTAGAAAACAGTCTGCCAGCCTCCTGTAGAATATAGACTACCAGCCCCCTGTAGAATACAGCCCCCTGTAGTATAAAGCCTGCCAGCCCCCTGTATAATACAGCCAGCCCCTAGTAGTATATAGCCTGCCAGCCCCCCTTGTATATAGCCTGCCAGCCCCCCGTAGTATGTAGCCTGCCAGCGCCCTGTAGTATATAGCCTGCCAGTCCCCTGTAGTATATAGCCGCCAGCCCCCTTTAGAATATATAATGCCACCCCCTGTAGTATATAGCCTGCCAGTCCCATTAGAATATAGCTGCCAGCCCCCTGTAGAATAAAGCTGCAGGCCCCCTGTAGTATATAGCCAGCCAGTCCCCTGCAGAATATAGCCTGCCAGCCTCCTGTAGAATATAGCCTGCCAGGTCCCTGTAGAATATTGCCTGTCATTCCCTGCAGAATATAGCCTGCTAGTCCCTGCAAAATATAGCCTGCCAGCCCCCTGTAGAATACAGCCGCCCACCCCCCATAGAATATAGCTGCCAGCCCCCTTTAGAATACAGCCTGCCAGCCTCCTGTAGATTATAGCCTGTAAGCCCCCTGTAGAATAAAGCTGCCAGCCCCCTTTAGAATACAGCCACCAGCCCCCTGTAGTATACAACCGCCAGCCCCCTGTAGAATATAGCCACCAGCCCGCTGTAGAAAACAGCCTGCCAGCCTCCTGTAGAATATAGACTGCCAGCCCCCTGTAGAATAAAGCTGCCAGCCCCCTTTAGAATACAGCCCCCTGTAGTATAAAGCCTGCCAGCCCCCTGTAGAATACAGCCAGCCCCTAGTAGTATATAGCCTGCCAGCCCTTTGTAGAATATAGCTGCCAGCCCCATGTAGAATATGGCTGCCAGCCCCTGTAGAATATAGCTGCCAGTCCCCTTTAGAATATATCTGCCAGCCCCCTGTAGTATATAGCCTGCAGCCCCTGTAGTATACAGCCACCAGCCCCCTATAGCAGTGATGGCTAACCTATGGCACTAGTGCCAGAGGTGGCACTCAGAGCCCTTTCAGTGGGCACCCGGGCCATCACCAGAGATGACTCCAGGTATCTTCCTGCAGTCCCAGACAGCCCAGGACTTGCTGTGCACAGAGCTATTTTAAAGTGACAGCTCTACCTGGGACTATTTTCTGCTTTATTGGTGTCCTCGGGTGCTGGTATCAATGAAAACTGTGACAAAGAAGAGTATAAATCACAAATAAATTTCTGTGTTGGCACTTTGCAATAAATAAGCGGGTCTTTGTTGTAGTTTGGGCACTCGGCCTCTAAAAGGTTTGCTATCACTGCCCTATAGTATACAGCCTATAGTATACAGCCAGCAGCCCCCTGTAGTACAGAGCCAGCAGCCCCCTGTAGAATACAGCCACCAGCCCCCTGTAGAATACAGCCACCAGCCCCCTGTGGTATATAGCCAGCCAGCCCCTGTAGTATACAGCCAGCCCCCAGTAGTATACAGCCACCAGCCCCTAGGAGTATACAGCCAGCCCCCAGCAGTATACAGCCACCAGCCCCTAGTAGTATACAGCCACCAGCCCCCTGTAATATACAGCCACCATCTCCCTGTAGTATACAACCACCTTTCCGCTGTAGTAGTATGCAGCCACTAGCCCCCAGTAGTATAAAGCCACCAGCCCCCAGTAGTATACAGCCACCAGTCCCCTGTAGTATACAGCCATCAGCCCTCTGTAGAATAAAGCCCCCTGTAGTATATAGCCAGCCAGCCCCCTGTAGTATACAGCCACCAGCCCCCAGTAGTATACAGCCACCAACCCCCTGTAGAATATAGCCACCAGCCCCCTTTAGTATACAGCTGCCAATCCCCTGTAGAATTTAGCCACCTAGAATTTAGCCACCTAGAATTTAGCCAGCTAGAGCCCAGGGAGACACTCCTTTAATCTGGCCCAATGTATTTTTTTCATAAATATCCCCCCCCCCGGCAATGAGCATGTGCCCCACAGCTCCTTGGCAACGAGCATGCCCCTACATCCCCTCGTCAACTATCATGTCTTCCAGAACCGTGCCTGCTGTGGACTACTTCGGATTAGATGGCCTTCGTTGATGACCAGCTATTTTTTTTTTTACATATAAAATGGTTAACAAGGGTGGGTCTTCGTTTGTATTTCAATAAAATTATTTTAAAAGGTGTTTTTTTTTGTGTCACTTTGTAAAATTTGCTGTAGTAGTGATGCTGTCTTGTTGATGTTGCTTATTACTAAGTGCTGGCCTTACTGTAAAATTGCCAAAAAAAAGTTGGCAAACACTTACACCAATACCATTACCCCGGTACCCACAGCCATTTGGGATGCTGAGAAGAGCTGCATACAAAGCAGCACCTGACCATATATAGATGGTCAAGTACTGAGTTGTGCTGCAGAGTGTTATTATTGCGCTGGAATAGCCCCCTACAGTGGCCACATAATCTATTTACATTTCTGTCCAAAAAATGAAAAAAAGATTACATATGTATGATATATTTATATATATAGGGAGAGAGCAATGCATATACAATACATTGCAGGCTCGCAGCTGTGTGGTCACTGAATTCACGCATGAGTGTGCGCATAAGCTGGGAGATGCTCGCTGAAGACATGAGGATAGAAGGGATTTCCACTCCCCAGTAGCCTCTTCAGATAATTTCTGAAAAGTTTTCCAGTGTTCTGGGGCACTAAAGGATTAGCTATAAAAAGGATATGGCTTCTATAGACTAGATTAATCTGCCCCTGGATCTACCTGATTAGGTAGATCCTTGATTGGAGGTTTCCATTAAAGAGGACCTTTTACCCATACAAATGGCACTAGGAGCTGCTTACTACGGAGCGATACTACGGCTGCCTGCGCCCATTGTCTGGCCCAGGTACTGACACCGTTACTTAGGCGACAACGTCTGGGTCATAGAGAACACATCTCTATGACCCATGCGCTGTCGCCTTAGCAATGACGTCAGTGCCTGGAGCAGAAGCCCTTAGGAACATGGAGCCGGCTGCATAGAGCGCAGGCAGATGAGTATTTTTTTTTTTTTGGCTGTGCAACTGTATACTGCTAAGGCATGTGTGGGGGCTACTCTAAACTGCTGGTATCTGAGATCAGACTGGAAAGTGCCCACCATGAACGAGTTTGTGTACTTCCTTGAATAAGAGGAATTGTCTTTGCCTCTGACCAAGAGAGAATTATCCTGGAATACTTATTTCTATCTGGTGTAATCCTTATGCATGCACTTGGTATAAATCAAGTTGGACAGTAGCTGCAACTCATATAATAAGGGGTTTTCCTCATAAGGACACTGTACACTTTAATACGGGGGCATGTGTGGGGCTACTACATACTGCTGGACATGTGTGAGTGCTACCTGTATACTGATGGGGCATATGTGGGGGATACTTATATACTGCTGGGGTCATGTGTAGGAGCTACTATAAACTGCTGGGCATGTGTGAGGGCTACTATATACTGCTGGGGCATGTGTCTGGGCTACTATATACTGCTGGGGAATGTGTCTGGGCGACTATATACTGCTGGGCATGTTTGGGGCCTACTATATACTCAACCTCGGCATGCGACGATCAAGCGGCAACTCCTGTTTTTTTTGACGGACAGGCTGTATTGTGGCCAAACAGAGGCAACAACTATGCCTCCATCTGCCACGATTTGTCAATGTATACTCTAAATATATAGGTCGGGTGCTTTCCCAATGTATACATAAAACGTGGTGTGAACCTAAGTAATAGTAGTAGTGACTGGCCCCTTGGTTTAAGGCTACATTCATACGGCCGTATGGGTGATTTATATACTCCGATTTATATATGCCGTATATATATAGATGGCAATGGGCGCACGGCGCAGTGCGGGAGTGATACGGTGAAGCACTCGTGTGGCACCGTCCCGTAGCCTTGGAATACAGCGCTGTGCGCCATGCATTGCTGTGGAGAACGGGGGGAGCGAGCAGCGCTCACCCCCTCCTCCTCTCCCGGGCACCGACGAGTGCCCGCCATGCACCGGAACAGCAGCACACTATTGTGTGAATGTAGCCTAAAAGTATCATATATACAGCTCAAGCTAGCTCAATCATAACTTGGGGTTAGTACATTAAAAGTGATTCACTAACCACTTGGGGTAATCAAGATACCAGTTCAGAATTTAGGCATGATGTCAAACGGGGGCTAGGAAGCCAGGGATCAGGGGCACCCTGATGGTTGGTTCACCATTGAAAGCTTAGTCAGGAGTTTTACACAGTACTCATAAGGCCGGGTTAAGCCTATATAAATAATTTTTTTTTCAGACGTAGGAGTCCGGCACTACTATTACTAAGGCCCTATGCTCACAAACATATGGGAGGAATGTGATCCGGCCTCACAATTTGTGGCTGGATTGCAGATTACATAGATGTCTATGGGACCTGGTCATGGTGTTGTGAGCACACACTGGGGCTCATTTACTAAGGGTCACGTGCACACTATTTTCGGACTGTGCACCTTTTTTGGGGCTAAAACTGCTTGCACAGGTATTTAACCCCTTAAGGACGCAGCCATTTTACAGCTTAAGGCTCAGCCCGATTTTTTGGATTCTGACTTGCTTCGCTTTATATGGTTATAACTTTTGAACACTGTTACTTATCAAAACGATTCTGAGATTGTTTTTTCCCCACATGTTGTACTTCATTTTAGTGGTAAATTTTGGCAGATAAGTTTTGCGTTTATTTACAAAAAAAAGAAAATATGATAAATTTTTTGAAAAATTTGCCATTTTCGAAATTCTAAATCATTGCGTTTTCAGGCAGATAGATTTACCAGCTAAATAAGTTGCTGAATAAGATTTCCCATTTGTCTACTTTACATTTTCATAATTTCTGAAATGTCTGGATAATTTATTTTGATGTCACGCGGCTTACAAATAGAATAGCGCTTTTCCGGATTTTCAGAATTGACTATTTTGGGGATAAATACAGTTTTGAATGAAATTTTACACATTTAGCATCAAAACCCCCTATATAATCTACCCATTTTCAAATCTGCACCCCTCAAGCTATCAGAAACAGCTTTTACGAAGATTGTTAACCCCTTGAGATCTTCATAGTAATTGAATCAAAATGGAGGTGAAATTTAGAATGGTCATACTGTTCCCTTATACGTTCATTTAGCACTAAAATTTACACATTTCCAAAATATAAAAAGAGAAAACCCACCATACAATTTGTTCTGCAATTTCTCCTGAGTACAAAGACCCCCCACATGTGGCTGTGACTTGTTTTATGGGGGCACAGCGAGACGCAGAAGGGAAGGAGCACCCTGCAGCTGCCAGGATTTTAGTTTCCTCATTGGCCCCTTTTGAAGGCTATAAAATTTTCGCTTTTTCGTTATTGAGGCCATGTGACGGCATTTTTTTTGCGGGATGAGATGCTTTTTCCATTGTTACCATTTTGGGGTTGGTATCACCTATTGTTGAAAATTTAGGAACTTTTTTTGAGGGCAGGAGTAGAAAAGCATCAATTCTGTACTGGATTTTTGACTTTTTTTTTTTTGGTGTTCACCGTATAGACTAATAATCATGTTAGCTTTATTCTATGGGTTGATACGATTACGGGGATACCAGACATGAATATATTTTCTTACGTTTTACTAAATTTGTCAAACAAAACCCTAATGTGGGGAAAAATCTATAATTTTTGTATTGCCATCTTCCAAGTGGCATAACTTTGTTACGTTTTTGGCTACGGAGCTGGTTGATGGCTTGTTTTTTGCGGGACATGTTGTACTTTGCCCCAGTATCATGTCTAAGTACATATGGTTTTTTGGTCGCATTTTATAGCATTTTTTGTGGGATTGAAAAGGTAAAAATCATAATTTTTGGAGGGTTTATAACAGTTTTTTTTTACGGCGTTTATCGTGGGGGTTCAATAATGATTTACTTTTATTCTACGGGTTGTTACGAACGCGGTGATACTATATATGTGGGGTTTGTGTTATGATTTAGACTTTTTTTTTGAGTTATATGTCTCTTTATATGTTTTGGGGGTTTGGGGCATTTTTAGTGATTTATGACTTTATTTTTTTATTGAATAACTTTTTTTTTTACTTTTTTACTTTTATACCATGGGACATGAAGAAGCAATCATCTGATTGCTTCTTCATGATAATATTCTGCAATACTCATGTATTGCAGAGTATTATCAGTGTCAGCCTATGCACTTGCATAGGCTGGCACTGTGCCAGTAAGATGACGTCACAGACGCCATCTTACTGGCAATTCTTGCTAGTAACTCTGGGGTCCAGATCGGACCCCAGAGTTACTATAGCAACGATCGGCGCCCCCCGAAAACGGTTCGGGGGGGCCGATCGTGGGGGAAAGACACCCCAGATGCTTGTTAGATGCCGCGGTCGCGCTGACCGCGGCATCTAAAGGGTTAAGCACCCGCGATCGGAGACAACTCCGATCGCGGGTGTTACACTGGGGTGCCGGCTATTAGTTACAGCCGGCACCCCGTGTTTCCCGATGCCGGTTCGGCTCTGATCCAGAGCCGAGCCGGCATAAGCGCCGTGGCGGATATATCCGCCACTGAGCGCTAAGTCACTGCGCTCCGTGGCGGATATATCCGCCGCGGAGCGTGAAGGGGTTAAGTATTGTGTGCTGCGATTGTGGTGCATGTGATCCTTTTGTGGCGCAGCTGTGCTGGCTTCCATACAACACAAATTAAGGGGAAAAAAATTTCAAATGCAGTGAAATTGGTAAAAAAAAACACTTTTGTGCCGTATTCTTGTTGACTTGGATTTTACGGATTTCACTGTATGCCCCAAATGACAAGTCTACTTTATTCTTTGGATCAGTACAATTACGGGGATACCAAATGTGTATAGGTTTTATAATGTTTTCATACATTTACAAAAATTAAAACCTCCTGTACAAAATTTTGGGGGGATTTTGCCATTTTCTGCCGCTAATAACTTTTTAATACTTTGGTATACGGAGCTTTGGGAGGTGTTTTTTTCGTGGCTTTTGATGACGTTTACAATGTTATCATTTTTAGGACTGTGCGACCTTTTAATCACTTTTTATTGATTTTTTAAATATTTTTCAAAATGACAAAAAAGTGCCATTTTCAACTTTGGGGCACAATTTTCCATTTTATTTTTTTTTTAATTCTAATTTTTTTTAAACTTTTTTTTATTTTTACTATTTTTCAGACTCCCTAGGGTACTTAAACCCT
The DNA here is from genome assembly GCF_040894005.1 of Engystomops pustulosus. NCBI lineage: Eukaryota > Metazoa > Chordata > Amphibia > Anura > Leptodactylidae > Engystomops > Engystomops pustulosus. Next base: position 163,277,655 of record NC_092413.1, on the reverse strand, counting down.
AGGTGGTCTGTGCGATCCTATCCTATACGGCCATACTACAGTATGGCAGTATATGGGGATTTTACTCCTCATTCATTACAATGTGCTGATAGCACATTGCAATAAATAGGTTAACCTGAAGCAGCCTTGGGTCTTCGGAAGACCCGAGGCTGTCATGGCGACAGATCGCCGCTCCCCGATGACGTCACGGGGAGCGACGATCCTCGGCAAGATGGCGGCGCCCATGAAGCCGCTCGCAACTTCACCGGCGGCGATCAGCGGGAAAACACCCGCGTTATGCAGCAAAGACTTACCGGCTAGGGAGAGGGCTCAGCCCGTGAGCCCTCTCCATGCACCCGGCATGTGACATGGTATTACATCACGTGTCGGTAAGGGGTTAAAGGTGCACCACAAAAAAAGATGGTGAACTCTGTCAGACCTAAGCGGAGAAGCGCCACATTCATGATTTCAGGTGCACAATCTTAGTGAATCACCGCACACTGCATTATAGATAGACTGACAAAGTCATGCACAATGTAGGACATATCCTATATTATGCCATAATACAGTGGCAGGGGATGAACCGAGAGGGGATGGGTGAGGTGCGTTCCTCCTCTCAACCGCACTCGCCTGTTTGTGTGCACAAGGCCTTACATGTGTTATGAGGTACATACATTATTGCCAGTGAGTCAAAGTGTTGGTCTGATGTCCCCATCACCAGCAGAAAAGGGCAGTGAAGAGAAATGACTATAAGCAGTTAATTATTATAAGGTGAGTATAAGCAGTTATTTTTATAGCCCTTTATACACTTATTTTTATTCCGGGACAACCCCTTTAAAACTTTGAATTGTCCTCTATAAATATATATAAAGGGTCTGTCCTAGCACCTCAGACCAAGCTTTACAGACTTTAAATTGGAAATGCAGCATTATAATATATAGTAATGGTTATAATTGAAATAAGGTTATAAGTGAAATAGAGGTTATTTCTGTACAGAAATTGTAATGTAATAATGTAATACACTAGTGCAGCAGGCATGTATCCTAGTATACACTTGCTGGACACCACCAGGCATGTCAGTTTCCGTAGTGTAGTGGTTATCACGTTCGCCTAACACGCGAAAGGTCCCCGGTTCGAAACCGGGCGGAAACACATTTTAATTTTATTTTCCCTAATTAATCTTTATTATCCCTAATTAATAATTTGATGATTCTTTCTTTTCACGTTTGTTTTCTATATTCACATTCTCTGCATAGCTTTTTTTTTTAACCATTTGTTTCAGAAAATGACTACTAGTTTATAGTAGATGGCTTCTGCTGTCAGATAACATCCTCTCCTGAGCGGCTCACAGGACGCAGGAAGCTCAGGGCGCTGCACAGCCAGCAGCTCGGAGCTCCCAGGACCTAAAGAGTTAACGAGTGTAGTGACGTCATCCCAACAGCAGATGACGATGTTCCGGCTACAACAATGGCTGACTAGAGTAAGGTGAGCGCTGTGCTGGACAGGAGGGACAGATGGTGACCGGGTGTCATGGCTGCGGGTGTACAGCAGCTCCAGGCAGATTGATCTCTGATGCTTGTCCTTTATTGTAGTGACCGGACTGTGCGTCGGGACATGACACCTGCATACCGGAGCCTGTGATGTCTATGCCTTATGTGATTGTCTGGGCTTTGTCACCTTGTCACCAGGCATTTTGGGGCAGAGCTTAGCCATTGCACCGCAAAAGTTTAGAAGGGTTTTACATGAATACAAAGAAACCCCCAGTGGCCAGTGAAGGAATAAAGACCTCAGCATTGCTCACACTGGTCATAGGATGCTTGGACCAGGGGACAAGACAAGGAGGGAAGTCTCCTGGAAAATGGAAGTGCCATCCTGTGGGAGCTCTGTTTTCTAAAAGGTTCCCCATTGCTGCACTAAGGGGTCCTGCTCACATGGGGGATTGCTCCTCTGCTGTCTACATGAAAGTCTTTGGAGAATCTCGTGTTGCAGTAATATGTGATGACATGGTGCATGGGCCCTGTAATATTGGAGCCCCTCTATGCTGCATTGCCTGGGGTAAGTTGGATGTTGTGTATCTGCTCTCATTGTGATCTCTTCTGATTTTCTCCCCAGGTGAGAAGAGGCCGAGGTCCTGCTACCATGGACCATAGTGATCACTGTAAACGATTGCTGGACAAGCTAAAGACCCAGCGCGAAGCCGGATTCCTGTGCGACTGCACCGTTCTGATCGGGGACTTCCAGTACAAAGCTCATAGGAATGTATTGGCTTCTTTCAGCGACTATTTCCGAGCCCTTTTCAAGGACCCCTTAGACTGTAGTATACTTCTTGACCAGACGCAAGTGACGCCTTCTGCGTTCCAGACAATGCTGGACTTTATTTATAGCGGGGACTTACATTTTGACAGGTACAGTATTCTAAAATGTTATCCATTAAACATTAACACACATACAATGGAAATGATGGTTAATATTACTGTGCTATTATTATTAAATTATTATTTTTATATTTTTTCTAATGATTAACGGGGTGCTATGCTAAAATTGACTTTTGACCAAGCAGGAACAGTAAGCGCACAGATCTCTGCGGGTAGTGCTAGAAGTCATGCTTTACTCCTACAGACATAACCCAGGAGCACCCTATTGTTATATTCACCAGGAAAGCAAATGGTTTTACTATTTAAAACTTGTATTTGTACCAGTGAAAGTTGTAGGTGTTAGGCTTAGTTCACACCTGGGTTCCACCCGGTGTTATTAGTAGTTAGGAAAAAGCTCTGTTGCCTCCATCTTATTTTCTGCAATAAATAATGGATCCTGGGAAATTTACCACCAAGATGACGGATTGTAAACCACGTACACTGACATACTAGTCTGTGCTCCCTCTTGTTTTAAGAAAAAAGGTTTTTAAAAAAATTTCAAATGAGCGTGAGAGGTTCCATTAACACATATGGATCATTTGCATAATTTTAAAAGATTAAAAAAAACAAACAAACATGGCATGACATACAAAAAGAAGAGCAGATCCTGCTTCAGAGGAACCCACCAGTATGTCAGTGTGCTTGGCTTACAATCCTTCATCCTGGTGGTAGATGTCCTTTAAAGCAGTGTTCCCCAACTACCGGTCCGCGGCCCAAGACTGGGCCATGGAACACCTGGTTCCGGTCTGCGCCCAACCACTGTAAAAACAAACAAAAAAAGAAATAAAATACTCACATTCCCTGTTGCCCTGCAGCAGTCTTCTCTTCCTTTACTTAATTTCCACGCTAATGCACTGCTCTATTGAAGGCGAGCGTTATGATGTCATCACATTATGTCTACTGACAATAGAGCCAAGCATTAATGCAGAAGAGAAGTTAAGGAAGAGAAGACTGCTGCAGGGGAATGAGGAAGGTGAGTATTTTTTTTACACAGAGTTTGGCTGGGAAGGGGGACATTGGAAGCAGTGGGTGGGGGAAGCTAAAGGAAAGGAGACATGGGAGGGGGCATGCTGCAGGAAAGGGGACAATATAGGGGGGGTTGCTTCTTCAGGAAATGGGACAAATTAAACTAGGTTCGCAGGGAGTTATTCTGGGGCATACAAACATACATTTTTGGCTATGAAACTATGACACCAGACCACATCCCTCCGTCCCACCGGTCCTTGGAGAAAATATATGTTTACAGCCGGCCCCTCTTTGCTTATTACTTTCAATATCTTTGTCCAGGAGATGCAAGCCCAACAGTATACATACAAATTATTTTGTGTAAATGAATAAGATTTACACTGGGCTTATTGCAATGTATGTAGGTGTTCATATTGATTTAGTATGTTCTACATTTGATTCACTCATTGCATCTTATGTATCTGCTCAGGGAACGTACTAGGAAAACTACACTGGTTTTGCTAAATTACTTTTCAGTTCCTTCTCACTGGAGCTTTGTGGGAAGGGAGGGCAGCTAATAATTGAATCAAAATAGGGCAGGAAGAGGTTAGTCTCCGCCCACTTCACTGTTGCTGAGGAGGATTTCTGACAAGTAGCATAGAACACAGAAATGCCATAACACTGGAGAGAAAAGGATGAGCACATCACAATGTTGGCTTCATTCTGTTTCTTTTGAAAGGAGGAAACAGTTATGTCCATTTGGTTAAAATCATTATGACATCAGAATTTATAACAGAAGATACATTAAAGTCTATGGGAAATTGAAGGTGAACAGTTTCTGTTTCAGTGCACCTCCAACGTAGGTGTTAAGCAGGGGCGACTAGTACTATAAACCATACATTATAGTCTGGGGCCTGGCACAAAATATGCACAAGGACTTCATGTTATGCCACTTTGGATGCTTTCCTGCATTGACTGATCTTGCTTTGTTTCCTACAGGTGTCATCTGGAAGAAATCCTTTCTACAGCAGAATATTTGAGGTTAGAAGAAGTAGTTGTGATGTGCAGGACCACATTGGATTGTGCTATGACGGAGAAGGCCTGCGATACACAGCTGCCCTCTACAAAGGACTGTCCTGGCACCAATAAACATCCAGCATCTATAGCGGCCACGTGTCGCTCTAAGAGGATTACTAACAGTAAGACTGCGCGGAGCAAAAAATGGAAAAGGAAAATACCTTCTACTCAAAAAGCCCCAAAAAAGGTGGGAGAGCAAAAGAAACCCCCATCTGATTCCTGTCCACCTGTAAATGACATAGAGGAATCTTTAGGAGAGTGTCCCGCTCAGGATCAGGACTCCTCCTTCTTACCCCTCACTACTGCTCTGAACTGTGGAAGCCTCTTACCGGACGCTGATGTCACACCGGCTGTATCACTAAAGCCCAAACCAGTCAAGTCGCCTCAAAACGGCGCTCTGAAGGAACACTGTATGGCGAATATTACAAGTGCATCCAACATGTGCAAGGTAGAAGGCCTGGGAAAAGACGGTGACCAGGAATACTGTAAGAATAAACCTACGTGCAATACTTGTGGCAAAGTTTTCTCAGAAGCCAGCAGTCTTCGCCGGCACATGCGAATCCACAAAGGCGTAAAGCCGTATGTGTGTCATTTATGTGGAAAGGCTTTCACTCAGTGTAACCAGCTAAAAACACATGTACGGACTCATACAGGTAAGACATGCCTGGAAAAATTTGGGGTATTCCAGACCTTAATCACTTCAGTACTAGCTGAAGAATGTCATCCACATTTTCCGAAGAAAAAAAACATTGCAGCGCAAATTGTTCTATGCTGTCCATTTTTAGCTCACGGTATACTATTTTATTGTGTGCTTTTTTTCCTTAAGATTTTTAACAGTGCAAGGAAAAGGTTAGAGACAGTTGAAGACCAATGGTCATCTTCAAAAATCAAGCATGATAAACCAGGCAGTGACTGTGGTTATCTTCTTATATTTTTTATCCATGGCTTCCTTCTTTCTAAAATCAACTTATAGTGCTAAGCACCCTGAAGGGCTCTGGGGGACATTTTCAGAGCCCCTTCATGGTGTAGCTTCACAGGCTGTTACAATGATCAGAGCAGCTGTCCCCTCCCCACTGTCACTGTCAGCTGTCACTTCCTGCTGCTGATAAATTACACAGGGAGGGTGAAGGGGGAGACATGTTCTGCTTATTGGAAAAGCCTGTGAATCTGAAGCACTGAATGCACCGTCTTAATCATTAGCATAATCTTACTCATTAGCATAATTTTAACATTTAGATTTTAGAAAGAAGGAAGCCACAGATAACAAAGATAAGAAGATTACCACAGTCCCGGTGCCTGGATCTATGAGTAAGTGTCCCTGGTTTATCATGATGGTTTTTAATCATCTGTATTCTACCTGTTTGCTCATTAAGAACTATAATCAAACTCAACACTGGCAGCACAATTTTTTCACCGTTTTGCCACCCATAAAATTTTTTTATAAATTGTGCAGGTATCAATAAAAATATTGTCTTGTACCGCAAAAATGATCCTTACAAAGTTCCTTTTGCTCCAGTCTGAAAAAGTTAGAATTCAAAGCATTTTTTTAAAGGCATTAAAGAAGAAAACATATAAATTCTGCATCTCCTTATTCGCACTGACTCAAACAATTAAAGGGGTTGGCTCAGAGTTTAAAAAAATCTGGAGGCGGGCTTTTAAAAAAAAATAAACGTGTATTTGCCTGCTCCGTCACTCCTGATGTCCAGCGTCACGATCCGTATGATCAGTGCCCCTGTTTGTTTACCGGGGCACGGAAGCTGTGGCCGGCCACCTCGGCCAGTCGGAAGCTCTGTAAACAAACAGGGGCACAGCACGGGGCATCAGGAGCGCTGGAGGATGTGAGTATATGTTTATTTTTTTAAAAAGCCCGCCCCAGCTCCTAATTTTTTGGACATTTCGGATGACTGCTTTAAGGGCATTTGTCATTTGGGTCACACGGTGAAAGATATAAAAACAAAGCTTGCTACAAAGTAATTGTGTTTATTCCTTGCACAGCCTACTTAATGGTGCTCATGGAAGAAAAAAAGATGTGGCCTTTTGGAATATAGAAACTGAAAAACGGAAATGCAAAAATGAAAATGGGCTTTGTCCTTAAGGGGTTAAATAGCCCTATTTCCAACATTTGTACAATATCAATGCATTGCCATCTAAAGCAAAAAGAAGGTTTAACATTTATCCTATACTAAAAGCTTGGAAGAATTGTCGACTCGTACATACAGTACCTTGTATGGATCTTACACAGAGATACATACAGTAGCTTCTATGGATCTTACACAGAGATACATACAGTAGCTTCTATGGATCTTACACAGAGATACATACAGTACCTTGTATGGATCTTACACAGAGATACATACAGTAGCTTCTATGGATCTTACACAGAGATACATACAGTACCTTGTATGGATCTTACACAGAGATACATACAGTAGCTTCTATGGATCTTACACAGAGATACATACAGTACCTTGTATGGATCTTACACAGAGATACATACAGTAGCTTCTATGGATCTTACACAGAGATACATACAGTACCTTGTATGGATCTTACACAGAGATACATACAGTAGCTTTTATGGATCTTGCTATCAGCGGCTGCCATGTTTTACACAGAGATACGTACAGTAAATCTCTTGTTTGTGTTCTGATTCTGCAGGAGAAAAGCCATACCAGTGCAAGCTTTGTGATAAGGGTTTCGCACAGAAATGCCAGTTGGTCTTTCATAGCCGGATGCATCACGGAGAAGAGAAACCATATAAATGTGACATGTGTAATCTGCAGTTTGCAACTTCCAGCAATTTAAAGATTCACGTCAGGTCAGTAATGTTAGTAATGGCCGCAACAATGCTCCTTAAATATATTGTGTACCGTATATACTCCAGTATAAGCTGAGGTTTTCAGCATAATTTTTGTGCTGAAAATTCCCCACTCGGTTTATACTCCTGTATAAAAAAAAATTAAACGGAGTACTCCCCATTCCAACGCCCCGGCAGCTCCTTTTCTTTCTTCATATGCACTGGCTTCAGTTTTGTGACATCTCCGTGGGCACAGAGCTTTAGTGAACCCGGAGCCGGTGCACATGAAGAAAGGAGAGGAGCTGCCCGGGGCATCGGAATAGTGATTTTTTTATGGGCAGGCTATATACTACAGGGGGCTGGCTGGTTATATACTGGGGAGGCTGTGACCAATGCATTTCTCACCCTAGGCTTATACTCGAGTCAGTAGGTTTTCCCATTGTTTTGGTGGTAAAATTGGCTTGGCTAATATTTGGGCTGGCTTATACTTGAGTATATACAGTATATTCACCCAGCTCCATTGAATATAATATTTATAGCTGTAGAAATCAATAAAGTGCAGGTGATAATAGTCAACTATATAATATACTTAATTAAAGAAGACCCGTCAGCAGAATTTTACCCCTCACACCATAAATACCTGCTGGCAAAGGGTTAAAGCAGGACACAGAACAGATTTCTTTAATAAAGTATATTACTTAGTGTGCTGTTATCATCTTCTGCACTTCTCATTTATAACATTTTGTTATAAGTTTAGTCACATGTGAATTGTATGTGTATCAGGTTTATCTTTAACCTGTTGTGCACAATTATCAAAAAACACAATCAGTTGGCAGCGGCCTTTTCTCGTTCAGTTCAGCAAGCATTCGGAAATAACTAAATATAAAAAACATTTTACTTTATTCCTTCATTTTTCCTAATTTTCCCTCATAAGCTGTCCATATGCAGGCATATTTAAGGGCATTTCTGGGACTTTAACCCCTTACCGACATGTGACGTATTAGTACGTCACATGCCAGGTCCCGGTGCATGGAGAGGGCTCGCGGGCTGAGCCCTCTCCATAGCCGGTAAGTCTTTGCTGCATATTGCAGCAAAAGCTTACCGGTAACACAGATCGCGGGTGTTTTCCTGCTGATCGCCGCCGGAAAAGCTGCCGGCGGCTTCAAAAAGATGGCGGCCCATGGGCGCCGGCATCTTTCCGAGGGTCGTCGCTCCCCGTCGCCATGGTAGTGTCGGGTCTCACGACACTATCAGCACATTGTAATGTATGAGGAGTAAAATCCCCATATACTGCCATACTGTAGTATGGCAGTATATGATAGAATCGTACAGACACCCTAGGGAGACTGATAAATAGTAAAAATAAAAAAAAAGTTAAAAAAAAACCCTAAAAATTCAAATCACCCCCCTTTCCCTAGAACTGATATTAATATAAATACACAGTAAAAATCATAAACACATTAGGTATCGCCGCGTCCGAAAATGCCCGATCTATCAAAATATGATAACAGTTTTTCACTGCGTTTAACCCCGTAACGGAAAATCGCGCCAAAAGTCGAAAATGGCACTTTTTTGCCATTAAAAAAAAAAATAAAAAATTCTATAAAAAGTGATCAAAAGTCCTAAAAATGATGTCATTGTAAACGTCATCAAAATCTGCAAAAAACGGCACCACCCACAGCTCCGTACACCAAAGTATAAAACAGTTATTAGTGCCAGAAGATGGCAAAATCCCCCCAAAAATTTTTGTACAGAAGGTTTTAATTTTTTTTAAATGTATGAAAACATTATATAACCTATATAAATTTGTTATCCCCGTAATCGTACCAACCCAAAGAATATAGTAGATATGTCATTTGGGGCATACAGTGAAATCCGTAAAAACCAAGCCCACAAGAATACGGCACAAATGCGTTTTTTTACCAATTTCACTGCATTTGGAATTTTTTTCCTGCTTCCTAGTACACGGCATGGAATATTAAATACCACCATTTTGAAGTGTAATTTGTTATGCAGAAAATAAGCCGACACACAGCTCTGTACATGGAAAAATAAAAAAGTTACAGATTTTTGAATGTGGGGAGTGAAAAATGAAAACGCAAAAAACGAAAAAGGGCTGCGGCGGGAAGGGGTTAATAATGATGAGCCATCCCTCTTGTAGGTCATCCATGTAATTTTGGTGGCGCTATGACTCCCCACTGATCAGCAGCCGTTACGTGATAACAATGTCCTGTACACTAGGATTAAAGTGATCATTAATAATTACCTCTGTGTGGAATAAATAGAGTTATATGTCCTTTTATATTAAGGTTCTGATTTCTTTCTCTTAGAAAACATAGTGGAGAAAAGCCATATGTGTGTGAGCGGTGCGGTCAGCGATTTGCACAGGCGAGCACCCTGACCTACCATGTCCGGCGACACACAGGAGAGAAACCCTATGTCTGTGACACCTGTGGGAAAGCATTTGCTGTCTCCAGTTCTCTAATAACTCATGCAAGGAAGCATACAGGTAAGCAAATCCTGCAGCCGTGCCTCCAAGTACAAATGCTTTAGTCCGTATAAGGGCACAGGATATGGTTATGGTACCAGTGATTTTGCCTAATTTTTTCCAATTTACACTTTTTCCTGTGTGCATGTTATAGGGGAGAAACCTTACATCTGTGGAGTTTGTGGGAAGAGTTTTATTTCTTCTGGAGAACTGAACAAACATTTCCGATCTCATACAGGTAGATGATTGTTTACCAGTAAAATTTTAGCACAGATGCTCTAGAACACTTTTTTTTTTTTCCTTACATATGCGGTGACACTAAATTTGTCACATTAATGCAGTGTCGGCAGCATGTTATAGAGCAGGAGGATATATATATATGTATTAGTCCTTTAACCCCTTTGTGACTAAGCTCGTTTGTGCCTTGATGACCAAGGCCTATTTTTCAAAACCAGCAAGTGTCATTTTATCCGGTAATTACTTTACAAGGCTTTAATTTACCCAAGTGCTTTTGTGTTAGTATTGTCTTACTACACAAATTAGTTACTAACTTACATTTACCATATCTCAGCTTTGTGTTGGCGTCATTTTGTTTTATTACTACACTAGAAAGATCACAAACCGAACAGCAACCTCACAAATTTTCAAGAAAATTTTAGAATCAATTATTTTAGGGACCATTTAATTTCTATAACCGTTTTGGAAGTTCCTGTAATACAACCCCCCCCCCCCTCCCCCCACCACATATCTCCCCGTTCTATTAACTTCACCCCTCAAACTGTGGAAAACAGCAGGTATGAAGCTTGTTTACCCTTTATGTATTTTACAGAACTTCAAACAAAATGAAGGTTTGATTTGGAATTCACTAATATTTATCATTAATACATTCATTTAGCCCTAAAATGTACCCACATAACTGATTAAGAGTAGAAAATGCACCTAAGAATATATTGTGGACACTTGGCATTTTGGTTGGGTTTTGAAATACAATCCAAAGGCTCCACCTGAGATCGCACGTTAAGGTAAGGTCGTATTTACTTTGTGTTAAGTTAGCGTGTTGCAAGCACAATGTTACCAAAATATGTTATCATCAGTGGAGCCTTTGGATTGTGTTTCAAAACCCAACCAAAATGCCACGTGTGAACGTGGCCTCAGGTCCCACAAAACCTTATTTCAGATAAATTGTAAACTTTTTATCATGTGGTATAGGGGGCATATAAACCCCTTGCCACTGACCTTTTCCATTTTACTTTCTGTTTATTGTATCAGTTTAAAAAAATCAATAACTTTTTTGTACAGAGCTGTGTGACGGCTTATTTTTTGTGTAACAAATTGTACTTCCTAGTGACAGAATTTTATATTCCATGCCGTGTACTGGGAAGTGGAAATAATATTCCAAATGTGGCAAAACTGACAATTGGAAATTTTAATGATTTTATTTTTTGTGTGTTTATTTTTATTTTTTTATTTTTACATTGCTAGCATATGAACTAGTGATAATGGGATCACTAGTTCATACTAATACACTGCAATAACCATGAAGTGTCAGCCTATGCACTTGGTGTTGGATCAATTTGTTGGATCAATCAACACGTCTTTTTCAGCAGATACGTCGTATATTGAGCAGACGGAGGCAACAACTATGCCTCTATCTGCCATTATATGTCAGTGGGTATGCTGAGGGTATACTTAAAACGAGGTGTGAACCCAGCTTAAATATTAACGTTTATTTAAAAAAATGATAATTTTCAGACTTCAAAGTGACCAGAAGACATTTTCTAATGCTTATTTTTATATTTTATATTAAAAGAGAGGGCGAGTATTGGTGTGTAAGGAGGGTAACATTTTTCACACTATTCTTCTTATAGGTGAAAGGCCTTTTGTATGTGAAGTATGTGGAAACTCTTATACTGATGTGAAAAATTTGAAGAAACACAAGATGAAGGTGCACAGTGGTAAGTTTAGATGTTGTGTTATCAATTATCTTATATACTGTTATATTGTTCGTAAGGGGCTTAACTAGGAGAGGCTAGACCCTATAGCAGACTTCTGCTTGGGCCCCCCTCCTTCACTTTAAAAATAATATATACCGTATATTCAGGCGTACAAGACGACTTTTGAAGGCTGGAAAATCTTCTGTCTGGTCTGGGGTCGTCTTATAAGCCGGTAATGTTTTTTGACCTTCAGAAATTGACATGCGGGCAGGGGCGGACTGGCCATTTGACCCACCGGGAGAAATCCCGGTGGGCCGATGAGTCTCGGGCCGGTCGGGGGCTGATGGGGCCGGTCGAAAAAAAAAACAAACAGCTTCTCACCTTTCCCGCGATCCACCGAAGCTCCGCTGCTACACTCCGGCCGCCGGTGACAACTCTGTGGGTGCCGGCGTTGCAGAGAATATGACGTCGGCACGCGGCTGACGTCATATTCTGTGAGCCGCCAGCGCTCAATGAGCTGTCACCGCCGGCCGGAGTGTAGCAGCGGAGCTTCGGTGGATCGCGGGAAAGGTGAGAAGCTGTTGTATTAATTTAATGTGTCAAGCAGGCTGGCTATATAGAGGGGGAGGCGGCAGGATGTATACTGGGGGGCCGCCAGGCTGTATAATTGGTGGTGGGAGAGCTTTCTGACTATATACTGGGGGTGTGTGGGGGCAGTATACTGGGGGGGCAGTTTTGTCTTTATACAGGGGGGCTGGCTGTATACTGGGGGTACAGGCTGGCAATATACAGAGGGGCTGGCTGTATACTAGGGGGGCAGTTTGGCTATATACAGGGGACTGGCTGGCAAAATACAGGGGGAGCTGGCTGTATACTGGGAGTACTGGCTGGCAGTATACAGGGGGGGCTGGCTGTATACTAGGGGGGGCAGTTTGGCTATATACAGGAGGCTGGCTGTATACTGGGGGGACTGGATGGCAAAATACAGGGGGGGCTGGCTAAATTTAAATTAAGTTCAAATTAAATGTTAAATTCAAATCTGTTTTTTTTTTTAATTTTTACCGGTGTTTTGTATGCGTTGGAAAAGGGGTAGTCTTATACGGCGAATATATCTTAAACTCTATATTTTAACAGGAAAGTAGGGGGGTCGTCTTATACACCAGGTCGTCTTATACGCCGGAATATACACATAATTAGACACATTTATACACTCGCACACACATATAGTTACATATACACACATACAATTCTATGCTCATAGACATACATTTACTCTCTTACACACATACAGTACATAGACATTCAGTATACACGTACACACACAGTATATACACATCATGTAATGGTGCCCTTTATTACATTGCAGGGAATGAAGAGACTAGTAAAGCAGAACCTACCGACAAACACCTCAGCGAGGAAGACACAGCCAAGAATAGCTCAGCTTCAGACTGTCTGGATATGAAGCCCCCTGAGGTCTTCCTACCTCTTACTCTCCACATTGGGCCGGAGGACCATCAGATGTTACTACCTGTGCCAGATAATCCTGGTCTCTCTTCGGATTCTCTGCTGAGGACGTCGGTCGGTGGCTACTCAGAGCCACAGTTTATATTTTTACAGCAAATGTACTGAGATACTACAGTGTCCTCTATCTAGCGACGCCATACAGAATCACTGTAGGGTGACATAAGCTTGGAGTCTCACAGCTGCACTTTCTCCCTTTTAGAAAATAGTTTTCTTTGATGTATTGTTGAGGTGTATGACATTCTGTTTATACCTTGTATACATTTCCCTTACAAAATCTCTCTAGCACAAGTTTGACAGTTACTTGATGAAAGAGTTATGTGAAAATGTTTACAAACTGTTTTAGCCTGTAAGGGTTAATCGATCTGGGGGTATTGCAGCACGAGATCCAAATCAAGAAGTCTTAAAGGGGTTGGCCATTTTACCTTTTTTTTTTTTTGTAATGTTGGGGGGAGGGGGAATCAGGATATAAGTTATTTTCCCAATATACATCTAGTAATAATTCTGCTACGCTTTCTTGATATGTAAAGTGAAGCCTCCTGTCTTTTACCTCATCAACCAGAAATTCCTGTCCATAACATGGCCGTAGATGGAGGGTCATGTGATCTCTGACTGGTGATTGCTCATGGACAGATAACATCACATGACCCTCAATCTGCGGCCATTTTATGGACAGGAATGTCCGGCTGATGAGGTAAAACACAGGAGGCTTCACTTCACATATCAAGAAAGCGGAGCAGAACTTTTAATAAATGTATATTGGTAAATTACCTCATATCCTGCCCCTCACAGCTTATACACACATTACAAAAAACATGAGGTAAAGAGGCCAATCCCTTTAAGGTATCTGTACACTGTGCGGAGAAATTAATAGAGACACACACAGTGTTACCTTGAAAGACTTCTGCTTTATTATCCGACAATTTACTTCTTATAGTTAATCCATGCGGTCAAGAATGGGAACCAGTACATTTTAGACATTACATTAGACATTAACAGAATAAAAGTGGTTACATCTTGTGATTATTGGCAGATAGTTCTGACAGACATAGTTTTGCATACATTCACATTATTAGTTCATATATTATATTCTGCAAGGAGTAATAACAGGAAAGGCAATACATCTCCGGTATGGGGGTCACATTAGCTTGCGTATTCATTAACTACCAAGTAATTGAATGGAGATATATGGCAGTCACCTCCCCAGACACATCCATATATATGCTATCAATTATGGAAATGCACCATGGACTACTGTGCCATGCAGACAACCCAAGGTAAACCTTTTACTGTACCTTTATATGGATATGTAGGACACTTTAACCATAGGATGGGTCTGTAACAGTTAATCATCTGCCAGAGCCGATCAGCTATGTACAGACGGCACCATCCGTAGTGTATTGGCTGGAAGGTATAGCTGCAGGAAGAGCTGTCACAGTAGTTAATGTTAACTACGTCTGCAGCTCCTCCATCTAGGTCATTACGCGCCAGTTATGCTGTACACAGCTGATAGGTGTGGGTGCTGGGTGCCACACACCCCACGATCAATTATTAGTGGCCTATCCTATGGACTTAGCTGTATACCAAACCCCTTTAAGAGTCTCCGAGCTCTATAGGTAGATGTTATACATTACAATCTTCCTCAAGACCTATGAATCTCATTTCTTATGTTCCCTTTATACTAAATTTATTACATGCAATCTGTATTCATGCATAGGATTTAGCCATTTGACATAGTATAACAATATAGAGTCTCTGTAGCAAATTACTGGCAATGGCACATCCCATCTCTGCATAGAGATCATTCTAGGTGCCTTATCCATGTGTTTGTATCTGATGATCCTGTTAGGGCTGAACTATATCACATCAGTTTTACACCATGCACTATATTATTTTGTGTGCGTTGACCTATTTTTAGGATTTATAGTAGGTTTAACACTTCCTTTTTTATACAATTACGTGCAATAAATTATAACACTATAAAAAATGATTAATGCATTATAAACTGTAAATTGTAGGTTTCAAATGTTATCACCAAGTTCGCTCATCAGACCTGCACATCGGCTTGTGTGTTAGCTGCATTTTTATTGTTTTAAATAAAGGTGCATTTTTACAGCATATAATATCCCTTGTGTGTATTTTTATACAATACAGGACATAAGTACCGGACCTGAAAAGTCATGTTTGAGAGTGTGACGTGGATACAGTGCACTAATTCTTATTTTGATCTCCTCCATTTGAAGTGGTCACAGTCTATTTATTAAATGGCGGAACAGTGTAATAGAAATGGGCTTCTTGTAATGCCTTGCGACTATTTAAAGAGGACCTGTCACCCATAAAAAAGGCACTGGGAGCTGCTTACTAAAGTAATCAGCTCCTAGTGCTACAACAGATGTGTAGCAGTGTTACACCGCCGGACCGCGCAGGAAGTGGTCGAGGGTATCCATGAGGGTGGCTGGACTAGCAGCATACGGAGTCAGAGGGGCAGTCCGGGGGAGCACAGTCTCACAGGTCTATGCCACCTGGTCACAGTATGCTTGGTACGGTATGCTCGGCTTTCAATGAAGGGCAGAGGCAAAACAGGGGTAGCAGCCATAGCAGCTGCTATGGGGCCCACAGTGTCCGGCAACCCAACATGCAGCACTAAAGATTGGAGGATGTGCACTATTGTATATGGTGTGTATATGCTATATGACTGTATGTATGTGTGGATACTGTATACATGTGTATATACTGTATTTGCAATAACATCATTTATAAATACAATACGTGTGTGTCACTTTAAAATAGCTCTGAGAGCAGCATCCCTTAAGTTGCTTGGGACTGCAGGAAGATTTGGTGAATGGCCTGAGTGCCCACAGAAATGGCTCTGAGTGCCACCTCTGGCACCCGTGCCATAGGTTCACCACCACTGTTATAGGGCAGCGGTTTAGCTGTTTTCCCTTTTTTAACATTTTTTAAACTTTTTGTTTAGCGAGTTGTTTTACATGCATTATTTACTAATAAAGATTATTCTTTTGCTACTTGACACATGGTTTTGTGTAATTTTCTCATATAGTGTTAATAGACGTCTATGTAGGGGGGTTTCACATTGGCCTTTTTTTTTCACATCAGAGGGGGCCGGGGCTGATGCCCCTAAAATTAATTTAATTTATTTTTGGAGGGTTGAGGACATAACACTTTTTTAATTTTTTTTTTTTTACTTATTTTTAAACTGTTTATTTATTTTTAATTTCATTTTTGTTTTTTAATTACAAATTTGTTACAGGAGCACATATGTTCCCTGCTAATATTATACATAGATCACATATAACAGTGATCTAATAGTAACAGTATTCTAACAGCCCATAATCACTGTTATCAGTGATCTGTATACAGAGACATGCAGAGAGGATGCATATGGCACCTTCCCAGCATGCCTATCACTGTGTATACAGGGGCAGGTGTGGCAGGGGGCTGATAATATCGGCCCCCTGTCACAGTACAGGATCGGGCTGTCACATAGGCAGCTCGATCTTGTTGATGACACTGTGTGCACGATTGCACACAGCCATGGGGATGGGCAGAGCTTCTCACCACTTTAGCCTGCTGTAAAACATCATTTGACTTGAAAAGATTATTTTTCTCCTTTGTAGGATTGCAGTGAACACCGGCAGCCCAAACTTATACAAGAAAATCACCAAGTGTATCATAGAAGCTTGTAAAGGCATTATTGCAACCTTTTGAGTGTACAGATATGTATATTTTATTTAAGGGTAAGGGGACCCCATTCAGAAGTTTGGGGCCTAGCCTGATGGAGGGAGCTCTCGCCCCTCATCCCGTGCTTTCCGAGTTACGGACCGGATGGGCACATGCTTGAAGCCTAATGCTGTGCCAGAATTTTGTTCAAAACTGAATAATATATCTGACTGTCTTGTCTAACTTTGCACCAGCTATTTGTTGGTTTAGTGTAAGCCAGACAATTGCCATTCCCCATTCACCACAAAGACACACATTTGTTGAAAAGTTTATAAGATAAATTATAAGACTTTTATTTTCACTTATTTAGCTAATTAGCATTTTTTTAACATGTTTGTGCAAGGTTAAATAAAAAAATGTATAAATTGCATACAAGTTATTTTCATTTTGGTCTTTAGAATTTATCATCATTTAGAAGAGTAAGACAGGAATTGCCTACAGGATCGTCGGCTATGCCATATGTTGGAGACCAGTAGTAATGTTTCTTGAGACCATGAAAAAGTTCTGCAAGGCAGACACGACCATCAACTGTATATGGCCGTACATCTGTTGTGGAGGCATTTAGGCGACCAGAGTAAAGAAGATCTGAAAATGCCTGTAATGGCACATACAAGTCACTTTATTTATGCCAACAACTCACATCATTAGAGGAAATTTTTCATTTGCGAATACATTCTATGAGGTTTATGCTAAAATTACATCACAACTATAGAACTCTGGTGCTTCAAGCTGTACAAGGACACACTTAAGCATAAGAAATGGCCAACATAGAGAGCAGCCATATTAGTTGTAATATTTCTGATATCACTGATAGAATAGTCTTGGGCCCCTACATGCACAAGAAGGGTGGCCCCTACAGCCACCACTGGGATCAAGAAAAGCTTCACATGTTACATTCTTAAGTTACCAAATGTTTACCAATATAAAAAATGTTAAAATAAACCCACCATAATAACCTTTAATATAATACGTACCATACAGGCATCTTCATCAAGTACATTCCCCCAAATGTAGATGTATTCTAGTCCTTTATTTTGTTTAGTTGCAGCTGCTAGAGCCTTGAGACCTTGCCCAGTGATATTGTTACTAACAATTGCTAACCTAGAGGGTTAAAGCAAAGGACACTATCAGGCTACTGGAGATAAGGCTTCTAGACTATACATAACTTTGCTGACTCCTGCAAATTAATATCCAATCTTCTTTTATTAATCCATTGTTTAAAAAAAAAAATTACATTGCATGAGAAGCGTTCCAACACGAGTGAACACACACTTCATCTTGGCTAAAAAACAAACAGGAAGCAATAAAATCACGTATCATATGTGTCTATTCTCAATATATTGATTACTACTTTCAAACTCTCCGTCATATTTGGGTTTGAATGTAAAGGAATATTTGTTAAAGAGTAAAATTATTATGTTATCCCATGACATAATTATTCTTTTTTTATATCTACACCTTTAGAAATATATTGACTTAGAAAACTGGTGATGTGATCAATACTTATTTCACTTGCTGCACATGCCTATACATATACCCACATTGAATGTGAAATGTCATTCTTACGCTTTGAGGCTGCTGTTGTATGAATGAATGGCTTCAGCCAAGTACATTGCACCTTCATCTTCCATTCTGTTTGATGTCAGGTCTAAGATCTCCAGGGTTGTATTATTCTTTAGGAGTTCTGCCAAGCACTTGACTCCATCACGTGTTATTTTATTACTGAAAAGTGAAACCATAGGCATATTTGTTTAATTAGTTTTTCATATGCAATAGCAGATGCTTACATTTCAATGCTGATGTCAGGTCACTTGACTTTCACATGTACTGTTTCTCAGAAGTGTGGACCCACTGGACAACCGCAGACGATGACATAAGCCGACACCTGGGACCGGAGTGTAAGTGGCACCCGGTTTTCACCAGAGCCCGCCACAAAGCGGGTTGGGCTTGCTGCGGCGTGGTACCACCAGGTCGTTCCACAGGTGCAACTTTGTCCACAGTGGCAGCCAATGCAAGATACAAAGACGTTGAGCAAAATCGTAGTCTGGGACAGGCAGGAGTTCAGGAAGGCCAGCACGGGATCAAAGTTGGCAGCGGAGGAGCATAGTCAGAAACAGAACTGGGGTCACAATGGGAAATCTCAATAACAGCAAAGAGCATGGAACACTGCTTTCTCTAGGGCACAAGGCACGGAGATCCAGCAGGGGACGCAGGAAGGTGCTGGAATTTAGGCAGAAAGGGCAGCCGGCCAGCACCCCTAGGATGCTGGGAAGTGCGTGCCATACTGCTGGAGTCAGCTCTGGATCGAGGCGAGGTGAGTGATCCGATGGGGTGGGGGGGTCGGTGCTCCTGCGACCCTGGATATGGTTTCGCAGGAGCACCTGTGACATACATATTTTAACCCATTCACAGAATGGGATGTGACTGCTGCTGGTATGACTGCTGGCAACCTACTTCTCATGAGTGTGTTCTGTATGAATGGAGTAGCAGCTGATCTTGCCCAATCTTACTCCAGACAAAGCTGCATATAGTGTATACTGAGCAGCATGCCTCATTCCCTCAGTATATGTCTATGGATACAGTGTATGGTTTAGCGTCGACATCTGGACCTTCCCTGGCTAACATGCTGAATGTGTCACAAAAACAAGATGTGAATTTTAGTAAAGCAGCTGAGAATATTACATTACACCTCACCAGCTTAGATCAAGATATCTGAGAGTTTTGTTCTCCTGTAAGGCTTCGCAAAGACGCTCAACTCCAGAATCTGTCATCTCATGTTTTGAAAGATGGATTTCCTGTAGAGTGTTGTTCACCTTTAACATCTGAGCTATGTGAATGCTAGTATCCTCCTAAAAAATACAAATCAATATGACAGGACATAGCTGACCTGTAATGGGCGCCCGTGGAAGGCCTCCGCTGGGTAAATTCTTCAGTCATTCTGCTATTTGTACAGATAACCTCCAAACAAAGCTAATTCATTAAATAATACATGGAGCAGGGCCTGAAGGGAGCAGCAGGACTCCTAGAACCTTGCTAGAACCTAGAGTCATGCTCCTTCCTTCAGGCCATGCACAAGGAATAATTCAATGAATCTGCTGTCACTGGACTGTTCCTTTAATGGGACGTTGATCCAGGGATTATAATTGCTGGTTTGATGTACTTTCATCTGAATAAATAAGAGAAATATGGAAATATTGGTTGCACAAAAAGATTCCCGTAAAACAGGAAAGTACTTACCTGTGAAACATAGAATAAAGGGCGGTTTAGATTTATTGATTTTATTGACTTATTTTGCTTTAAGACTGTGGCAAATGCTATCAGACTCTGTATACCCTGTAAAAATAAAAGATGTATAATGATGAGCCATTTTTACAAGAGGCCATACTTATAAGAATATGTCTAAAAGAAAAATTACACTATTAACTCTTTATAGAGATGGCCACATAAGAAAGTTTCCCAGGGTAAGTAAAATACCCTAATAGGGTCACAATATTTTAAATACGCTGGTAAACTTATGCTCCTGCCAGGAGGAGTTGTGCGTCACATGAGCCACTGACGGCTGCTTTTGGGTCTTCCTGGGGACTTCTGGCGGGTAATAGAGCAATGTGGTCATAACTGAATGAACAACCCTCCATAAACACCATTCCCTTGTAGAACTATCTATAAGGTATCATTCACACCAGTGTGCCTTCCACCTTTGTTTTAAAGGGCACCTATCACCAGGAGACCCCCCCAGTCCCCACAGAGCATAGTACAAAGTGTTTTTGTATAAAAAATAGATTTTACAGAAAAAAAGATATGTTATATTGTACCTTTCATTAGCATCTGCTGTGTGACTAGGCAGTTGCCAAATGGGAGGGGCTGGAAAGGAGCAGTGCCCCCCCACCCTTGGGAAACATGTGACCTTTTCAAATATATGAATAACTCTCCACACTTAGGATTGGCTGTAGAGGAGCAGGGGGCGTCGCTAAGCCCAGTGATGGGTGTTTTCATATATGTGAAAAGGTCACATGGAGAAGCTGTTCCCCAAGGGTGGAGGGGAAATTGCTCCTTTCCAGCCCCTCCCATTTGGCAACTGCCTAGTCACACAGTAGATGCTAATGAAAGGTACAATATAACATATCTTTTTTTCTGTAAAACCAATTTTTAATACAAAAACTTTGGCAGTGTATGTACTATGCTCTGTGGGGACTGGGGGAGTGCTAAAAATGGGACTCCTGGTGACAGGTTCCCTTTAAGTAAGTTTTGAATAAGTATTGTATCCATTGATGCGCTTTATTTCACATCCATCTAAAGAAAAATAAAGAATTGTACACAAATGTCATCAGTTTCTTTTTGTGGCCTCCTTGACTTCTGTGAGAGATATATTAATATGTACACTTATTACATAAATGTAATATTTTAAGTATTAATGCGTATAATAATTCAAATACTTGTCCAGCAATTCTGTAGGCCAGTGAAAAAAAGGACATGTAAATAGCCACAAAGCCGATAAAGAGTCAGTATGGTTTCTGTGTAAGTAACGGAAATCATACTGAAGAAAAAAACTCCTGGTGCTGGCTCCTCTATGTGCTTCCTGGTGCTGGCGGCCAAACCCACTTCAGCCTGTGTGTGTATGAGATACTCCTATATACATGACTGACAGCCTGTATAATGATGTGACACTCCTGGTGCTGGCGCCCCTGCAGCCTGTGTGTTTATGAGATACTCCTATACACATGACCGACAGCCTGTATAATGATGTGACACTACTGGTGCTGGCTCCTCTATGTGCTTCCTGGTGCTGGCGCCCCCTGCAGCATGTGTGTGTATGAGATACTCCTATACACATTACTGACAGCCTGTATAATGATGTGACACTCCTGGTGCCGACTCCTGTGCTTCCTGGTACTGGAGGCCACGCCCCCTGGAGCCTGTGTGTGTATGAGATACTCCTATACACTCCTCCTTCTCTGTAATTGACATCATGCATTGGACTTCAGGAGAAGTTCTGGTCAGTAACGTCTCTGGATGTAGGACCATCAATTACAATGAAGGGGCTTTCTGAGGAAGACAGAGCTTGATTTGATTTGTTAAAATCTCTGCATCCATAATTTTATACAACCACGTTACATCTAACTACAAAGTAGATTTTCTGGTTATTGCCATCTTACTGGGTCATGAAAGAAACATGAACTGGAAGCTGCTCAGCTGCTTGACAACCCATTTCTGAATCAGGATAGGTCATCAGTATAAAAAATGGGCCCTAGGCTGTGAAACCATTGTAACAAAACATGACCATATTCCACTGGTTTTGTTTGTAGTCTGTTACCATGGCGACACATTATTCAGCCAAAATATCAGTGATGATATGTTACAGAATACCGCACACATACCAAGTCGCAGTCTCCAAGGTCTAATTCTTCAAGACTTGTATTTATCTGCAGCATTGCAGCAAAGAACATTCCTCCCTTGTTGCCAATTTTGTTGCCAGTCATCCTTAAGCTTCGAAGAGAGTCATTCCTCTAAGCACGACACATATAAAAAAAATTGTAAATCATATCCCTTCAAGAAATTTGTAACAAAAATGTTGATGAAATTTACATACATGCAAAGCTTTAGCAATGTGTTCTGCGCCTTCTGTTTCAATGTCGTTCCCCATAAGATTTACATGGAACAATGAGCAATTATCCTGAGACAAGAAGAGAATATGATATAGTGACAGTAAGTGAGACATACTTACCTTAATTCAGCGCCTTGCAACATACCTGAAGAAATTTGGCAATGTGGACTGCACCGTTATTGGTTAAGTTGTTAAACCTTAGATCAAGATCTTCAAAAAATAATAAAATTATAATGTGATTTTTTTTTTAAATGACAATATAAAATAGGAAAGTTATTATATAATTTTCTTTCTTTGTTAATTTTCTTTTTGTCTCTCATCTATAAAATACCTACCTGTGATAAAACTATTGTGCTTCAATACATGGGAAATAGCAAGAAAGTCTTCATCTGTAACACGAGTCACTGCCATTAGTCGATTATTTCCACATATCTTCAGTGTAGATGTAAACTGCCTAGAAAACGGATAGTTAGTTAGGGGATAACAAATAAAAATTCACGGATCCAGCTCTTTGACAGAACAAAACCGCCTTTATTGTGCAATCCATAACATCCGTAGGCAAAATACAGGTATAAAAAGTCAACACGTTTCTGGCACTATTGCGAGCTCTTACTCATGACTGAGTAAGATCATGTAATAGAGCTAGAAACGCGTTGACTTTTTATACCTGTATGCGTAAGAGCACGTAATAGTGCTAGAAACGCGTTGACTTTTTAGACCCATATACCTGTATTTTGCCTATGGATGCCATGGATTGAACAATGCGGTTTTATTCTGTCAAAGAGCTGGATCCGTGAATTTCTATTTGTTATCCCTTTTCTAGCCCTGCAGATAGAGCATCTAGGTTACATATAGGTATGCATCCTGTACACAGGTTATTTATACATGCATATTATATTATATTATCTCATCTCATCTCAATGCATTTCTCCCATAATAGCTGGGATCATTAGGAGATCAGTTTTTTAAGATAAAACATAAAAGAGAGCTATTACAGCCGGCATCCTGATGGTTTTATACTGAAAAGGACCCCCAACCATGAAATCCTCATACATCTGTTCCCGCCCGCAATATACATGTACACAAGAGACTTTTCAGGACCTTTGAAGGTCCTCTAGCTATCTGCAGGTTGAAAGCAGGCAGAAGTGACACATCCTCTATTTCCCATGAACCTTTTTTCTAGTATCAGATGTAGGAAGGTAATTCTAGACTGGTAGGGGATATAATATTCATACAGCCCAGGGCCCATGACCCTTCATCCGTCCCTGGCGCAGGCTCTGCTGTTATTCACTACAGCACAAGAAGATGCAAACTGCAATGTGTCCTGCTGAATGGAAACCTAATTCAGTGCGATGGATCTATTCAGTGGATATATCAAGACCCTGATGTATCTAGAAGCCTGGATATGCAGAATCAAAGCAGCCAAACATAACAATTTATACTTTGTAAAACACTATACATTGGTACTTACTCCTGTCGATCCAGTTGTGCGAGTACGTCTTCAATGAAATGGTTAACTGGTTGGTTCAGCTCTGTACATGCCACGTTATACTGCTGCCCCAGACCTGTAGCCATGACTAAAGAAAAGATAATATAACAACAGTGTAGACCACCAAGGCCGTGTTCACATCTGATTTGGCTGCAATGGGCGGAGCTTGATAAACCCTTTTGTAGTCATGTCGTTTTACATTTTAAATCTTAACCTTATTGAGGCCTGGTCTCCACGAGCAACTGCGGGCGCCAATAATTCCTCAAATTAACAGGTAATAACTCAGCTGACCCACTTGTGTGGCCATTGGCTCCTGTACAAGATGGTGTGTGGGGCTGCCTGCAAGTGGTTGCTGCAATTGTTGAAACCCTGCCTAAGGTTAAAGGGGTTGTCCACTTTACCTCATGCTTCTTGTAATGTGTGTGTAAGTGTTGGGGGGCAGGATATTAGGTAAATTACCAATATACTATAAATTAATATAGATTAATAGTTCTGCTCCGCTTTCTTGATATGTAAAGTGAAGCCTCATGTCTTTTACCTCATCAGCCACACATTCCTGTCCATAAAATGGCCGCAGATGGAGGGTCATGTGATCTGTAACTGTCCATGAGCAATCGCCCTGCCAAGACCTGTCACCTGTAAAAACGGCACTAGGAGCTGATTACTTAATAGTGCTACAACAGACGCAGCAGTGCTACACTAGAAACGCCTCTTCCTGGACCACCCCGCCCACTCCATAGGCCAACGGTGACTGCCAAGCCCCATGTGGCAGTCCCACCCCCTCATTAATACGCCGGGCCGTTTTTACAGGTGACAGGTCCTCTTTCATCTTTCTTTCATCTATACTCTCATAAGGTCCTAAGCAGAAAAAAAGGGCAATTTCACATTGTTTGCAGCTTTGTTGCCATTTTTGGTGCAATTTGCTTTACATTTATTTTACAGGGAAATAGAAAACACATTCCCTATAAGACTAAACATTGCTCACAACTACATGCAGATTTGATATGAGTTTGATGTGGTTTTATGTGCAGCCCAAGTGCAGATTCTATGTAATGACCGGAGCCTTACAGTATATAGGTGCAGGCTGGGGGTCACACTGTACGCAGCACAATGTCGCCCCCTAGATCAGAACAGGATGACCACCCATTACACCTACTACAGCACGAGCCGTGCGTCTCCCCATACCCCGCATATATCCCCAGAGACCCCCATTACAGGACACACACCTGCAGGCTCCGGCCTGTCTCTCCTCCGCTCCCTGTGTGTTGTCATCCGGTTGTCATGGCAGTAAAGTGTACACTGCTCGCTGCGGCTACAGCCCCATTCACACAGGACGGCGAGGAGCGGGCGCACTGTACACTGGTAGGGTGATCCCTGGTACCACAGCTACCTGTAGTGCTGTGTAATGGGGGGCTGCTGCTCATTGACACTGTATGAGGTGACAGGAATGGGGTGTGCCACCCCCCGACCACAATGATCCTATACTATGTCACTGGCTGGAGAGGTCAGAAGGCAAATCGAGATGTTTATCGCTGGTTGTTACTTAGAAGTTGTAACCTAAAATCCTCCCAAAAGCAATGAAAAAGCCCTGACATATAGACAAGAGCTCAGAGCACTAAGACTATATATAAGGATAACACATAGCAGTTTGTAATGCTGAAAAAGTGCATAGAAATCTGCACAAAAAATTCCTTTATGTGTCTTTATGTGTGTATTTCATGTACATTTATGGTTTGTGTACAATGTTTTTGATAGATGCTGATGGACATAGACTTTTTTTCTGTGTCCAGTTTTTAACATCTTTTTTTTTTCACCTGCGATCTGATTGGAAAAATCTGGATAGAATCAGCATCAATACAAAGTTTGCCTCCAGATTTCATAGAGATTTCTCGTACTGATTTTCTTTTCCGCACTGAAACATTACTGTACATTATTTCCAAATCACAGTCACTTTAATGCTTATGTGATACGTAGTGACATTTCCACACAACAATCTGCATGGTAATACTGTGCATAATACACTACATGTGCATCAGCCTAAAATGCACATTAAGTTCTAATATGTTATGGGTTCCTCAATTGCGGCACAAAAACTTAGCATCAAATTCTTTTTATATAGATAAATGCACTGTCTGTGTTAAATGACACTGCACATAAATGTATAAAAATGTGATTACCCTCTTTAAGGTTAATTACATGTTACTTATTACCGGAGGATCTGCCACATTAACACATTTCAATGATGATAATCCCATACACACTTTCCAGATCTTGTCACTTATTCCTGTGGATGCCACTGTGGAAATAATCGCAATTCACAGTGGTTTAACCCCTTAAGGACGCAGCCATTTTACAGCTTAAAGGGAACCCGTCACGAATATTTTCCCAAATACAGGTAGTGACAGAGCTGTAATAACTATTTGACACCCTGCTTGTAGCTAAAAATTATGCCCCTGAGATTCCCATATATTCAACTTTATAGTTTTATCTGGTAACTAAGCATGGCTACATTGAGTCCAGGTGGGCGTGGCCTCCTCAGGCTGAATCCAGCAGCTCCTCCCTATCCCTATCTCTGTATGCTGCTATAATGTCATGTGACCAGGGTGACATCATCGCAGGTCCTATAGCTTTTGTAGCATTAGGAACTGTGCACTAAGCATATATACATACCTCCCAACCGTCCCGCTTTCAGCGTGACAGTCCCGTTTTATGGGCTCTGTCACGCTGCCACGGAAAGGGGAGAGAATGTCCCGGGCCCCGCCCACTTTTTCCGCTTTGTCCCGCCTCCTCCAGCCCCCGTAGTTTAGAGCTGCAGAGCAGCCAAGGCATGGGGGCTGGTAGGAGGCGGGACCAGCCCCTGCTCCCTCCTCACATGATGTCTGCACCAATCATGTGAGGAGCGAGCTCCGCCCCCGGCTGGCCACGCCCCCTCCGCGCATCCAGGGGAGAAGATGGAATGACATAAGGTAAGAGACTGAGGGGACAGGGGGGCCACAGGGAGAGGAGCCAGGAGGAGGATGGAGGCTACAGAAAGGACAGGGGGGCTGGGGCACAGGAGGAGGATGGAGGCTACAGAAAGGACAGGGGGGCTGGGGCACAGGAGGAGGACAGGGGGGTGCTGAAGGTTACAGGGGGGGCTGAAGGCTACTGGAGGAGGAAAGGGGGGCTGGGGCACAGTAAGAGGACAGGGGGGTGCTGGAGGCTACGGGGGGGGGGGGGGGAGGGGGGGTTGGAGGCTACAGGAGGAGGAAAGGGGGACCTGGGGCACAGGAAGAGGACAGGGGGGTGCTGGAGGCTACAGGGGGGCTGGAGGCTACTGGAGGAGGAAAGGGGGTGCTGGAAGCTACAGGAGGACGGGGGGGGGGGGGCTGGAGGCTACAGGAGGACAGGGGGGGCTGGAGGCTACAGGAGCAGGACATGGGGGGGCTGGAGGCTACAGGAGCAGGACAGGGGGGGCTGGAGGCTACAGGAGGACAGGAGGAGGGTGCTGGTGGGCAGGAGGAGGCTCGTGGGGGACAGGAGGAGGCTGCTGGGGAACAAGAGGAGGCTGCTGCGGGACAGGAGGAGGCTGCTGGGGGACAGGAGGAGGATGCTGGAGGACAGGAGGAGGAGGCTGGGGACAGGGGGCTACAGGAGGAGGCTGGAGGACAGGGGGCTACAGGAGGAGGCTGGGGGACAGGAGGAGGAGACTGACGGACAGGAGGATGATTGAGGGGGAGGTTAGAGGACAGGAGGATTCTGGAGGGGACTGTGGGACTGGAGGACAGGTGGAGGATGAAGAAGGAGAAGGCTGGAGGACAGGAGGCTACCGGAGGACAGGGGGGGCTGGATGCTACAGGAGGACAGGGAGGGCTGGGGCACAGGAGCAGGACAGGGGGGGCTGGAAGCTACAGGAGGAGGCTGCTGGTGGGCAGGAGGAGGCTGCTGGGGGACAGGAGGAGGCTGCTGGGGGACAGGAGGAGGCTGTTGCAGGACAGGAGGAGGATGCCGGAGGACAGGAGGAGGATGCCGGAGGACAGGAGGAGGATGCTAGAGGACAGGAGGAGGATGCTGGAGGACAGGAGGAGGCTGGGGATAGGAGGAGGATGCTGGAGGACAGGAGGAGGCTGGGGACAGGAGGAGGATGCTGGAGGACAGAAGGAGGCTGGGGACAGGAGGAGGATGCTGGAGGACAGGTGGAGGCTGAGGACAGGAGAATGCTTGAGTAGGCTGGGGGACAGAAGGAGGCTAAAGGGCAGGAGGAGGAGGCTGAGGGACAGGTGGAGGCTGCTGCGGGACAGGAGGAGGAGGCTGGGGGACAGGAGGAGGAGGCTAGGGGACAGGAGGAGGAGGCTAAAGGACAGGAGGGGCTGGAGGCTACAGGAGGACAGGGGGGGGCTGGAGGCTACAGGAGGACAGGGAGGGCTGGGGCACAGGAGCAGGACAGGGGGGGCTGGAAGCTACAGGAGGACAGGAGGAGGCTGCTGGTGGGCAGGAGGAGGCTGCTGGTGGGCAGGAGGAGGCTGCTGGTGGGCAGGAGGAGGCTGCAGGGGGACAGGAGGAGGATGCTGGAGGACAGGAGGAGGATGCTGGAGGACAGGAGGAGGAGGCTGGGGACAGGAGGAGGAGGCTGGGGACAGGAGGAGGATGCTGGAGGACAGGTGGAGGCTGAGGACAGGAGGATGCTTGAGTAGGCTGGCGGACAGAAGGAGGCTAAAGGGCAGGAGGAGGAGGCTGGGGGACAGGTGGAGGCTGCTGCGGGACAGGAGGAGGAGGCTGGGGGACAGGAGGAGGAGGCTGGGGGACAGGAGGATGCTTGAGGGGGAGGTCGGAGGACAGGAGGATTCTAGAGGGGACTGTGGGACTGGAGGACAGGTGGAGGATGCTGAAGGAGGAGGCTGGAGGACAGGAGGCTACAGGAGGAGGCTGGAGGACAGGGGGCTTGAGGGGGAGGACAGGAGGATGCTTGAGGGGGAGGTCGGAGGACAGGAGGATTCTAGAGGGGACTTTGGGACTGTAGGACAGGTGGAGGATGCTGAAGGAGGAAGCTGGAGGCTACAGGAGGAGGCTGGAGGACAGGAGGCTACAGGAGGAGGCTGGAGGACAGGAGGCTACAGGAGGAGGCTGGAGGACAGGGGGCTACAGGAGGAGGCTGGAGGACAGGAGGCTACAGGAGGAGGCTGGAGGACAGGAGGCTACAGGAGGAGGCTGGAGGACAGGGGGCTACAGGAGGAGGCTGGAGGACAGGGGGCTACAGGAGGAGGCTGGAGGACAGGAGGCTACAGGAGGAGGCTGGAGGACAGGGGGCTACAGGAGGAGGCTGGAGGACAGGAGGCTACAGGAGGAGGCTGAAGGACAGGAGGCTACAGGAGGAGGCTGGAGGACAGGAGGCTACAGGACGAGGCTGGAGGACAGGAGGCTACAGGACGAGGCTGGAGGACAGGAGGCTACAGGACGAGGCTGGAGGACTGGAGGCTACAGGACGAGGCTGGAGGACTGGAGGCTACAGGACGAGGCTGGAGGACAGGAGGCTACAGGATTGCTTTATGGGATATTATCTGCTTTGCAGATTTGCTTTATGGGATATTGTACGGGTCCATGGGGTTGGGGGGGTGGCCAAAGTAAGGGGCACTTTACTATGTGGGGACCGTCAAGGTTGATATTATACTATGCTTGTGGGTGGGTGGGACAATGGGCGTGGTTTAGAAAAAGGGGGAGGGGCTTTTGTCCCTCTTTCTCTTGTCCAAAAGTTGGGAGGTATGTATATATATATCATAAAATCACAGCATATTTTATCACATGAAATCACAGCAGAAGCATGGAGAGCAGTAGAAGTCCATGGAGGCTGCTGTGATTGTTTTATGTGGTCAGATATGTACATGGGGTATAGTTTTCATATTAAGTAGCTCAAGGACCTTTGAAGATGTCACCCTGGTCACATGACATTAGGCCAAATGTGATGGCATCTTTTTTTGCGCGATGAGATGCTTTTTCCAGTGTTACCATTTTGGGGATGGTATCACCTATTTTTGAAAATTTAGGAACTTTTTTTGAGGTCATGAGTAGAAAAGCATCAATTCTGTACTGGATTTTTAACTTTTTTTTTTTTGTTCACCATATATCCTAATAATCCTGTTATCTTTATTCTATGGGTCGATACGATTACGGGGATACCAGACATGAATATTTTTTCTTATGTTTTACTAAATTTGCCAAATAAAACCCTAATGTGGGGAAAAATCTATCATTTTTGCATCGCCGTCTTCCAAGTGGCATAACATTGTTCCGTTTTTGGCTACAGAGCTGGTTGATGGCTTGTTTTTTTGCGGGACATGTTGTTCTTTGCAACAGTATCATTCTGGAGTACATATGTTTTGTTGATCACTTTTTATTGCATTTTTAGTGGGATATAATAGGTAAAAATCATAATTTTTGGCAGGTTTTTAACGTCTTTTTTTTTACGGCGTTCATCATGGGTTCAATAGTTACTTAGTTTTATTCTATGGATTGTTACGGACGCGGTGATACTATATATGTGGGGTTTGTGTTATGATTTAGACTTTTTTGAGCGTTATATGTCTCTTTATATGTTTTGGGGCTTATGGGCATTTTTAGTGATTTATAAAGTAATTTTTTATTGAAAAACATTTTTTTTAAAATTTTTTTACTTGATCCACCATGGGATATGAACAAGCAATCATCTGATTGCTTGTTCATTATAATACTCTGCAATACTCATGTATTGCAGGGTATTAGCAGTGCCAGCCTATGCAGATCGGACCCCAGAGGTGCCAAAACAGCGATCGCCCCCCCCCCCCCCCGAAAACGGTGCGGGGGGGGGGGCGATCGTGGGGTAAAGACCCCCGGAAGGCATGTTAAATGCCGCGGTCGCGTTGACCGTCGCATTTAACTGGTTAAACGCCCGCGATCGGAGCCCACTCCGACCGCGGGTGTTAGCCGGGGATGTCAGCGGTAAATTACCGCTGAAATCCCGTGGCTAACGATGCCTGTTCGGCTGCTATGCAGCGCTGATCCGGCATCGTCTCTGCGCAGTAGCTGTACTGCGCTGAGCGCTATTCGCGGGACTCAGCGCAGTACAGCTATGGCGCAGAGCGGTAAGGGGTTAAAAGGAATTGTGATTATTTCAGGGCTTGTAAGCCAGAAAACAAATCCTAGTAAATCCCCCTCACAGGCTGAAGTCAAGACTGTCCTGATGATATATGTTTCCACATAAGGGTGCATTCGCACAGTGCGCTGGAGAGGAGGAGGAGGTGACCCCTTCCCACTCCGTAGGAAGCAGCGGCGCACGGCCGCACACTCACGAAAAGGTAGAGCAGGCTCTATCTTTTCCTGATGTACGGTGCGGAACGGTGCCACACATGTTTGGCACCATACCGGGCCGCCATTGCCATCTATGGGGATGTATATGCAACCGCAAATTTGCGTCCGCTTATACGTCCCCATAAATGGGCATCTGAATGTACCCTTACTCTTAGAAGCACAGTCACCAAAAATCAGAGATGAATAAAGTTTAAAGGGGTATCCCCACGAGACAAGTTTCTTAAATGTACTCAGGATACATAAATAACACATTCTCCAATTCACTGAATTAGAAATTCAGAATTAACAAAAATACAGCATTTCACAGATATAAGTCCATCCTGTCTCTATCAGTCCTGGTGTATACAATTTCAGTTGCCCCTAGACACACAACCCTGTGGGGCACATTTACTAAGAATGTAGGAAACTGCACTAAAAATGCTCTGCCTATGTATAATGCTGGGTGCGCCAGATTTATTAAGAGCGTGTGCCAGAAAACATGAATTTGACTCTTCCCAGGACTGGCCCAACAGAGTTCACCAACTTTTTTGAGGTGCACCTGTATCATAGGGCGTACAACAGACTTTGCATGTTAAATCTTGTGCACTGAGCGCCGGAACGCCCCCTAATTTGTGTCACATGGTGGCTAGTGAAGCTGTGCCACAAAACGGACACGTGCTACACATTTGTGGTGCAGACCTTTCTTAAATACCTGTGCAAGCAGTTTCCACTAGAAAGAATGTGCAAAGTCCAACAGAAAACTGTTGCAAAGCCCTTAGTAAATGTGCCCCTGCAACTTCTAAATTAGGGTCGGGGAAGCCATCTTGGATTTCTGTGTGACAGCCGTGGAGCTAAGTTTCTCTCTCTCTGCACCCTGCACTCTAGTCTCGTCCCCCTGCTGTCCAGGACAGAGTTCACTCACTGATTCACAGAATCTGAGTTCCCGAGGCAGCAGCATGAGGAAAACTACAAGCTACAGGTAGATAAGTTCTTCTAGTGCAGTGATGGCGATCCTTTTAGAGACCGAGTGCCCAAACTACAAACTAAATCCACTTATTTACCGTGAAGTACCAACATGGCTTTTAAACAGTAACTTATTGGTACCTGTTCTTCCACATCTTTTAATCGTATCAGCCCCCCGAGACCACCAATACAGTTGAAAGAAGGAGGGCAAATTCAGACTCTCATTATAGCTTCTATCCAGGGTCCAGCAGGATGACCTCCAAAGATATTGCAGTTCTGTCAACACCTTCTCACTTTTCCCGCAGTTCCAAACAGCCAATGAAGTGTTGCTTTAAAATAATGCTGAGAGCAGCATCTCTTAAGTTGCTGGGACTGCAGGAAGATTTGGTGGATTTGGTCATATCTGGTGAACTTGGGCAATGGTCTGAGTGCCCACAGAAATGGCTTCGAGTGCCACTTCTGGCACCCGTGCCATAGGTTCGCCACCACTGTTCTAGTGTGTTGTGGAATAGCAGAGATGTAGGAAATCTGGCTGTGTCATGGTGTATAATAGGCATCTCTCTTTCTATGTGTCAGATACTCGTACAAT
This sequence comes from Engystomops pustulosus, assembly GCF_040894005.1. Taxonomy (NCBI): domain Eukaryota; kingdom Metazoa; phylum Chordata; class Amphibia; order Anura; family Leptodactylidae; genus Engystomops; species Engystomops pustulosus. Next base: position 163,244,820 of record NC_092413.1, on the reverse strand, counting down.
GTTCTGAAGGTAAATGAAAGTGTATTTAAACCTTGTACCGTGATAATTTAAACGCATTGTCAGCTCACAGAACTAGATAGACCATAATGAGTTCCCGCCCACATGTATTATGAACCAAACATATCTTGAGAATGCTGTAGCTACAGTGGTGCAGAATCATATTTTTTAAATCCCTGAGCTGGTTTTGCTGAAAAAACGATTATAAAATTCAGGACCTTGAGAAAGCTGGATCCACATTACACACAAGCTTTCTGAACAGCCAAGACATAACTAATTAACCTGAGCTGGAGCACTCATACACAGCAGCTGAGGGATGGTGCAGCAATTGATTATTTCTGCCTGGCAGGGAGAACAATGATTGCATCATTCTCTGTTGCAGTGCATAACTAATGTGAAAGGAAAAGCGCAGAATCCCAGCACAGAAGCAACATAGCTTCATTATCATAATATTATAATTTTTTTTTTCAGCAAAACCACTCAGCACAGGGATTAAACAAGAAATGATCCTGCATCAGTGTAGCTACAGCAGTATCAAGGTATGTTTGCTTCATAATACATCAAATCAAATGGTAGGTTTCCTTTAACACTGACGAGCGTATGGAATAATAGGAGCTGAAATAGCAATAAAACTGAGTCAAATTGTGAAGTAAAGGGTTTACAATAATCTTTATTGTGTTAACATCACTAGGGGATTGACATTTGAGAATTTTCTTTCATGGGAAAACCCCTTTACTCCTATAGCTTTATACATTAGTACCAGGACAATTAGTGCATTATATACATTTGATTTGACATCATAATTTAAATATTTTATACATATAAATTATTATTCTGTTATTATTTTTTTTATTGATTATTAGGCATTGTATCTAAGTCAGAAGCGTCACCATGTCTGACCTTGCTGAATACCCTCTTGGTAAAATGTTCAATGTTCGCTTTTCAAACGCCATCACCTCTGTTTTCATGAACAATAATGAGATATTGGAAACTGTTCAAGTGAAGCAAGAACCTGAAGTATCCAGTCCTGTGAAACAACGCATCCTCTTCATGGATTCTGCTCAACAAAAGCACACAGAGTTTCCAGTCTCTGTTCTAGATCTGGAAGACCTTGAAGAACTGCACTTAGAGAAGAACCAAATTGAAATTATCCCAAAGGAGATCTCTCATTTTCACAATATCAGGATCCTCTACCTAAATAACAACAATATTAATAACATCTGTGAGGAGCTGGGAGAGCTCAAGAGTCTTCAGAGTTTGGACCTCAGCTGTAACCCTCTCAATCACAACTCATTGGACGTCATAGGCAACATTCAGCAGCTTCGGGAGCTGAGGCTTTACAATGTAAACCTTGAAGAATTCCCAGTTCAACTGTGTAAACGCCTCTACCACTTACAATTACTTGGCCTGTCCAACAACAAACTGAAGTGTCTCCCACCAGAAATGACCAATTTAATACATCTCAAAGAAATATATTTGCAAAACAATGACTTTCGTTCATTTCCCATACAGCTATGTGCTCTAACGACCCTAGAGGTTCTGGATCTTGAGAAAAATAAATTGACATCTCTACCTGTTGAGATTGGATTATTATCTAATCTGGAAAAACTGTTTGTTAATTTCAATAAACTTTCCATCATCCCCGATGCACTTTGTGAGTGCAAGAAGTTGTCTGTTCTTGACCTCTCGGGAAATTGCCTTTATAAATTTCCTTGTGGTATCAGTGAGCTGAGGGAACTCAATGAACTTGTACTGTCCAATAATGACCTAAAAAAGCTGCCATCCAGGATATGCCATTTGCGTTCCCTTAGTGTACTCTATCTGAAAAACACCGGCTTGTCTACATTACCTTCTGCATTTACAAAGCTGGAATCTCTGAAGATACTAGATCTCAGCCAGAATTATTTTACTAACTTCCCATCTGCAATTTGTGGTCTCAAGCAGCTACAAGTTTTATCAATGGATGACAATTTCATAAGTACGGTAAGGACTTTTAAGACAACTGAGTACATCAGTACTGCGGGTATTGCTTTTATCTCCCTTTACTTCCCCATCCTGAGCTACGATAACAGTGATGCTGGCCATACACATTAGATAATCTGATACATATACAGCCCTCCCGACTCTCCCCTGGCAGGATAAATCCAGGGAGTTGGTTTTCAGATCCCATACCTATTCTACTTGGGAGATAAACCACTGCCGAGGTGTTTGGCTGTGTTTTCAGAAGGCATACCCTACTCAGCCATGCCTAGAATACATATTTGGGACCGTCAGCTGAGTTAGCTGATATCTAAAATATATGGCTTACCATGAAACAACATTTTATTAAAAAAGAAATAGAGCAGATGGTAATAGTAAACTTTGTTATATACTTTATTAAAGAAATTTGTCCCTGTGTCCTTCTGCCTTTCTTCCTTATTTAAGAAGTTTGTATAAACCAGCTTTCTGTCCTGTATCCACTGACAGCTGAGAGATAAAGGAACCTGATAAAGTGTCTAAAGACTTCACTCTTTACAGACAGTCCCTTGATAGTCTAATCTCCTCAGGGAGCCGAATCATCCAGTAAAATATTCTCTAGTTATAGAAAGAATTATTCTTTATCATACTTATATTTATGTCTGAAGTGGATGGACCTCAGAAGGATTTCATATACACTGCTCACAGCAGGAGAAAGAATAAGAAGAATTAGGCACAGATAAGCTTTTCAACTCAATGAAGTTTCTAACAAGTTTACTATTATTACATGCTGTATTCTATACTGAAATGAAAATAAATATGTTATCTTCAAAGGTCTAGTAAACGGCTATGATTCTCTATTGTCACTGGAAGTTTAAAGGAACTCATGCTAGCATAGGCAGAAGCTTTGCAGGTGATCTACCCTGTCCCAGAAGAAAAATCAGTACTGTCTAGGCATTTTATATGACTTTCATATATGCCTGTCCTGTTTACCAGTAAAACTAAAGCCCACATTCATCTTTACGTAAACTAACTTTATCTCGCTATTCAAAACGGGCACCCATTATCTTCTGTCTAAGCCTTCTTTCTATGTCTAAAAGAATAATTTTGGGAAGTGTAGGCAGCACAGAAAGTAAAAAATAAGAAGTGCATGGCATGGCCCAGCTCCTGGTGTACCAAGAAGCTTATTTGCATATAGATAAAAACAGAATTTTCCAAAATCTTTTAAAAAAGTTATTTAAACATTTATTAAGTGTCCTACACAATGTTCTTTTTATATGTGGTTTGATTTTGGAGCTGGAAAAGTCCTATTTTCATCTTTGAGATTTATGGCATATGACAGTATGTACCATAAATACCATAGTGGCAGGATACACCTTGGTAACGCACCCTTACTTCAGGAATGGAGCTCATCTATCCCCCATCCGATAGCCAGAGTAAATAGAGAGGGGGCTGTATACGCGCAGCTCTCACTAAGGTAGTTCTCAGGATAGCCATGTACATTGTGGACTTTTGATGCTTTTTCAAGACTTAGGTGCTGGTACCAGAGATGGGGCCTGCTACAATCAGAAGTTAACCTTATAAGTGTAAATGTTGACAATATTCCTCTAAGAAAAAACTGTCATGGTTAATAATAGCTTTCTTCTTACTTAAGGTTACACCAGCAGTGAGAACTTTAAAAAGACTGTCCTATTTGGGGATCACTGGGAACAGATTTGCTGCTTTTCCTGAAGAAGTCTTGCAGCTTGAATCTTTGGAAAAACTTTATATTGGACAAGATCTTGGTGTGCCATTTTCAAGGTTACCAGACAACTTTTTCATGCTTAAGGTATGAATTTTATTATTTTGTATAATGTTGTAATAAACCGTTTGCAAATTTTAGAGCATCTAAGAAACGATAATTAAACAATAATAATAGAATGCTTTCAATATCTATAATACTGTGGCCCACTTTTATTAATATAATAGACTTGGGGGTTAGCATGGCTTGTACAGCAGTTCTCTGGACAGCAATTGTGATTTTTTTCTACCCTACTCCACCCTCACGGCTTGTGGGGTGACAGAGAGCAGAAGACTTGTTCGGGCATTAAATATAGCCTGCAGCCGGTTCAGGTTAAAGTGCAATTCTTCATCAGGCTGGTCCTGGAATAGAATGAATCCTTTAATATATTGGACTCATCGTGCGCCGGTGGTGATAAATTTAACCCAGGTGGTCTTTGGATTGTCCAATCTAATATTACTTTGGAAAAAAATCTTCTTAAGTAGCCAAACCGTGTTTAGGTAGTCAGATGCGAACAGTCTAAAACTAGGTGTCTACATTTTTGCCACATTGTATGTCAAGTCTAACCCACAGCCACAATACTAAATCTAACCGTATGCTGTAGTATATTTTTTTGAATGAAATCAGGGTTCTGTCTTTGTTTTCTAGAATTTAAAAGAATTGTACATTGAAAATAATAATTTGGAATTCCTTCCGACAACATTGAACTTGCTGTGCAATCTTGAAGTTTTAGATTGCCACACAAATAACCTTAAGAAGCTACCAGATACCATATGTCAGCTTCATGGTAAAGTACCTGTTATTTTATATTTATAATTAAAAAATTCCCCAAAATCTGCATATTGTTCTTATTTTGTACTTAGGTTTGCAAAAATTGCTTCTTCAAAATAACCAGCTGACCAGCCTTCCAGATAACCTGGACATGCTACAAAAGCTGGACCTGATCTTGCTTTATGGAAATCCAATGGTAGATCCTCCCTTAGAGGTGTGCAGCCTTGGGAAAAGTGCTATATGGGAATACTTACAAGACAAAAGGCGAAAACATGCACTAGCAACAAAGGTAACTGTAATTCTGTAATCCAGTCAAAATCATCTAGTCACTAGCTTAAGCACTTGGTCCTACATAAAGAGGGGTTTAATCTGACATAATTTTTTACTTTTATATATTTTAAGATTCAGGCTTTATGGCGTGGAGTAATGGTGCGCAAAGGACTTGGACCCTTTAGTTACCTTCTTCAGACTGGAAAAAAGGGGAAAAAATCAAAAAAGGAAAAAAAGGGAACTGGTAAAGGCAAGAAGAGCGATATTAAAGGAAAAAGTAAAAAGTGAGGCAGAAATGGCAGAAAAGACAAATTATTCTTGTTTTCTAATTGTATAATCAGCATAGTTTGACGAGAAATATTAGAGATTAGCCAGAGTTTTCCCACTTATTCCTATTCCACAGCAGTTGAATAAAGAGGTGAAATAAGTACATATAATGCATATGCAATACATCTCTGATAGAAAAGGGTTTGGAGACTCCAGCGAAGATACAAAAATATAATATTCAAAAAATATAAAGAAACATTAAAAATTTACTTTTAATCAAACGATTAAAAAACTATGTGCACATGGGTGCCATTGACGCGTTTCAGACGTATGTATCAGACCTGGAACAAGAACGACAAGCTCTGATGTATTCGCACACTGGCAGGTTTCTGGTGATATGTCTAGGATGACAAGACTTGGCATGGAGAGTAGTGTTCCCTGAAGGCTTTCTTTCCATGCAATATTTCTGTTTATTTTTGTCTTTCTTATTGTTGCAGTAATTCCTTTCCTTTTCTTCATGTGTTTATTTCTCATGGCCTTAATGATAATTTTGGCTTTGGCTGTTTTTTGTAAAATGCCTCTTTCTCCACTGATATTTAAACTGATCTGCTTGTGGTACCCCACAATAAAAGTACATTAAATATCCACTTCAAGAATTATGGGCCGATTTTCCTTGGCTCTGTTCATGGGAATAATGCTTATAACAAGGCTACTATACTATTAAACACAGTACATTTGAACATGTCACTACAAGTACACTAAAAGCAGCCATGTGTGTTTTGTGTGTCCCTGTTCTCGATATTGGTGTAAGCCTCACAAGGGGTCCTGCATCTGTTGGACATTCAAGCCATATCATTTAAACTGAAGAAATAACCAGACATCATAAAAGTTAGAGATCTCAAGTTACCCCCAATGCTCCATGTGAATGGAACATTTGTGTTTCTGCTTGTTGTGCACCATTTACTTCTTTTGTAGATGGTCAAGGAAAGCGAAGTGTTTACAATGCTATTGCCGCAGTGTAAAAAGATCACTACACTATTAGGTATCAAAGTGGATTTTATTAAAAGGATGCTTTCCGGCAGCAGAATTATCTTTTCTTCAGCTCAGGTGATGAGCCAGTACAATTGACTCAGGGTGGTTGCTCTTTAAATAAGGAGATGCAAATCTGAATTATTTCCAACCTGAAGAGGATCCCGATGTCAACACACATTCCTTTTTCTTTCGATAATATTTGCATAGACACCTATATACTATATGTCATGACTGTCCGAAACACTCTGAACACCTAGCTTTCCCAGACCTTCTACAATTGATTGATCTGATCGTTCACATGGCCGTGTGCACGCCTCAACCGGATTCCAGGTGAGCACAGGGCCTGGAGGAGGAGGTAGGAGGGATGACCACTCTTCACCCCTCCTCTCTCGATAAGCAGACGAGCGGCTGCGCCACAAATCTGCCAAAGTAAAGGACATGTCACATACTTACCTCACCGTGACCGGGAGCCACCGTAGAGGTTTATGGGGGCCATAATATGGTAGCAAATCGTGCAACCAGATCATGGCCCCCAGTACAGCCATCTGAATGAGGCCTAAGACTCAGGAAGTTTGCTGCAGCAGTCAAGGAACCAGTGCATCTAACAAATTTACAGGTTTCTACGGGAGTTGTGTCTCAACTTACACAACACTGTATGGTTTGTGTAGACATATTCCTACTACACCAAACACACCCTGTCATAGAAGTGTGTGGAGCACTGGCTTCTGTTAACATGATCCCTGAAGATACCAGCAATCAGACATCTAGTGATGGGAGGACAGGGACAGATATGGACAGGGGATAGATGTATATAGAGGTAATGTGCCATAAAGGTTATATACAACTTTGTGTAAGAAAAATTAATATACATATATGTTGCTAGATAAAATAAGATACACTTAACTGTTTTTTTCACCGATATGAATAAATGATAATTTCCAAATTGCAGCCTTTTCTCAATCTGGCGATTGCTCCCTGGTCACATGTATCCAACTGTTTTTCTGTACCACAAATGCACAAGCCAACCCTACTGCGACAGCAGTCAGGAAGTAAGTGTTCACCTTACAGAGACTTTGCCAAGTAAGGCCGTCTTTTAGGCTTGTGGAGACCTATAAACCATTTTCCAGGATGGAAAAAGTAAAACGACACCACCTTGTAAGACAGCTCCTTTAACACCAAGCATGACTTTCAGGAAGCCTTATGACATGACGTGGGATTAAACCAAACCAGTATATCTATTCCAGAAGGAACAGATTCCCAACTGCAGAAAGCATTGCTTCAACATGGTTAAGTCTCTTCAGTACAGTGTAGGGAACTGGTTAAGTAAGAGGCTTTTGACTAGGGTCATTACAGAAGAGTTCTCCCTATGTAGACTTTGCCAATTAAGGCCACCTTGTAGGTGTGTGGAGACTTATAGCCATTGACTCTCCACTAGGGGTGAGCAAGCTCAGCTGTGTATAGCCCTTCATGCAAACTCCCTGGCACAAGGAGTAGACAATTTTTAATGCATCCATAATATTGTTATAGTCATAATATTGTCATAGATGCAGTACGAAGTAGAGCAAAATAAGGCTGGCATTGATATAAATAGACTTTTAAATGTAAGTTTTTTACAGTACACTTCTATCAGAAGTAATTTTTTTCATTCGATCCACATAAAAAAACCAAAAATACTAACAATATTATGAAATACATTTTTAATCATGGCAACAATCATTAATATACAATGTATCCTTTGCATTTATAATGATAAAAATAGAATATTTGTATTATGTATAATAATAAATGAAATTTGTAGAAAGAAACAGAATCCATAACCTTAAAGGGGTTGGCCACTTTACCTCTTGTTTTTAGTAATGTGTGTAAGTGTGGGGGGAAGGATAGAAGGAAATTTACCAATATACATCAATTAAAAGTTCTGCTACGCTTTGTTGATATGTAAAGTGAAGCCTCCTGTATTTTACCTCATCAGCCAGACATTCCTGTCTATAAAATGACCGCAGGTGATGGGTCATGTGATCTCTAACTGTCCTAGCACCTATCATAGGGTTCCAACAGGGCGATTGTTCAAGGTCAGAGGTCATTGGTAAATTACCTAACCTCCTGCCCTTAACACATCACAAAGAACATGAGGTAGAGTGGCCAACCCCTTTAAGAATTCAAGTCTTTTTCATTCTCCTTTGGTGTCAAAGGCAGCCACCTTGATACTCTGGGGTTGGGAGAGGTAACTTTTTAAAACACTGTTCCTTCATTCTACAATTTTTCTTTGCTAAAGGGGATCTTTGAGTTGATTCGTGCATCTGATCTCATTTTTTTATACACTGCATTTTGCTTTTATTACCCTATATTATTACATTTTCATGATATAAATATCTGGCAGTGCTCTGTGTGACTGGGACACAAATTAAAATTGAAAGGCAAAATGTGTTGAGGGGTAAGGATGTGCAGCAAAAAAAGTTTTAATTGCATATAGAAGTCTGCCTCGTAAACCACTGCTTAGTCAGACATTCACCCATATTTTTTTCTACATGGTAACTGGTAATGCTTAACTAGAAATAGTTAACTAGGTGACTATTTAACACAAACTGGGCATACAAGTACTATGGGATGCCAGACAACCCTTCTGAAATCAAGTACAGTACTACTCACTGTACTATATCTAAGAACAGACACAGGCCACTAGGTGGAGCCCTGAAGAAGGTAGAATAGGAATATTACCTGAATTTAAAGGTCTTATGACAAGATTTCTCTAAACATAACCCCTTTAAAAAAACATTTGTTAAAGGGGTTAAAATCCTTGAAGTAAAGGGTTTTGCTATTATAAACCTTCTCTCCTTGATCAAGCGACACAAGAGCTTTATGTTCCTTCAAAGTTCTTGTTATGCTCCTGTACACATGCTGGTGCCATTTTTTTTTAACCAGAACAATTAGACTTTAAATTTATTTCAACATTTTGCATTGCCTGCAGTAAGATGTTTTTAAGTTTCTCATACCTGCAAAACCAGTTCTGTATTAAGCAAACAGAGAAATCTCATAATATCTGAAGGCTTTGTCATTTTCAGTAAGCATAAGGCTTAGTCGCCTCGCAAACCACATGGATCAGACTGCACATTTTCATATACAGTATATGTTTTTAAAGATTAGTCATAGTGTATATTGATACTAGTCTCCCTTTGTATACGGCTCAGCTGCTGGCGCTCTGCTGTAGACAGTGCCCAGCGTTGCATTCCCAGTTCCTTGAGTTTAGGTAGCTTTACCAGATTGGATAGTAGATGAATGAACCAAGGTCCACATTCACGAGATGAAGCAGGTCTCAAGCTAATATCTAATTCAACAATGTTCTTTAGGGAAGACACGGTTTCAAAAAATAGAGACCACCCTTCATCAGGAACTGTATCATTGTAGGCAATGTCCAGCTGCTCTAATCTTTCCAGGTGACCATTTTGTGCTGCAGATGCTGAAATACAAGGAAATGCAATACAATGACATTAAATGTATCATACCTTACCATATTACATGGACATGTCATCACTAAGTATGGTCGTAATCTTGCAATTAAACCTTTAGGATCCACTATTGAAGGAATACTTTAAACATCTGGCTACTACACATACACATCCACTGAAATTCAGATTTCATTGAATATTTCAAAGATTTCCTTTTCATTAGTGCAGTATGCAAAAATGTTATCTATGGACCGTTAGCATATCTGTGCTTATGTTAATCCCAGATATGGCCTGCAGGCTGCACTGTGCTAAATATGTAATTCCCATAGAAATGAATAGAATAGATACAGAAATAGTACAGTATTTTTCGGACTATAAGGCGCACTGGATTATATGGTGCACCATCAATAAATGCCTGCTAAAACGTCTAGGTTCATATATAAGGCGCACCTGATTATAAGGATGAATGACAAGCAGATGGCAGACCTGTGCGCAGTTCAAGGCAGCTGTTGTCTGTTAGTACAGTTCATATATAAGGCGCACTGGACTATAAGGATATCTTGTGCGCCCTATAGTCTGAAAAATATGGCAAATCACTACAGGCTACTTAGTTTGCTACTCAGCACTGTTTATGTTCTTCTTATAAATACCATGTTTCTCCGATTGTAAGACACCCCCGAAAGTAGGACGTAGCGGGGGTG